>NC_041220.1:136141127-136169245 GCF_002837175.3 Physeter macrocephalus | reverse complement strand
GGACGCGCAGGCTCAGCGGCCCTGGCTCACGGGCCCAGCCGCTCCGCGGCAGGTGGGATCCTCCCAGACCGGGGCGCGAACCCGGTTCCCCTGCATCGGCAGGCGGACGCGCAACCACTGCGCCACCAGGGAAGCCCTGTTTCCTATTCTTAAAACAAGATGACACAGCTTGACTATCCATCCTGCTATCACTGAGTCTTATCTTTCCAGATATTCACCCCATGAGTCTTGGTTTCTCAAATGGCTGCCCTACAGAAATGGACAAATTTTTATTTATCTCGTTCAAGCAGTTCTTTATGTGGGTGTCAGAAGAGTGATTGAGGCACTGTGGTTGCCAAAATTTTACAGATAATTCAGTGAAAAGTTTATATATACTTTTTTCTTTTCACGTTTATCATATCCTTTTCCTAGATTTCTTACACAAGATCTTTTGGGAAAATAAAGGGCAGGTAAAAACTTGATAATACAAAATACACATTTTAAAAATTATATTTCTCACCTAGTGCTGTTTTTCTTAAGCAATACTTATTTGCCTTGATTCTCATCTTTCTTAGAAAGAGCACTCTCAAAGGAGACTTCTAGATCTCTTGTATAAGCATACCCTTGGTAATCAATTCCAGTGGCTCACCAAACATGCCAAGATATATCTGAATCATAGCTGAATCCCTCTTAGTTTATCCAGCTGAGACACTGGCCTTATGAATAATCAACATGTCATCAATATATGCTCATGCCTGATTGAAAGTCTAATTTAACAACCAAGAAAAGATTAACTACCCTAGATACAGTAGCATGATTATTATGGAGAAGTATATTCTTAATTTTTTGTGTGTTTGTGCTAAGAATTCACCCCCAGATTAGACCTTTTTGATGAGAGCAATATGGTTTCTTAATTCAGAAAGACCTCTTATACATACTGGATTCTCAGCAATCTCGTTATGATTTTGTTTGAATTTAGGAGGATTGTATTTGCTATCATGGATATTGGAATCTAGATTCCAGTCACAGTTCTGCTATTTTCTGTCTGGGTTTACTATATGAGAGCTTTGTTAAGTTTTAAGAGTTTCTATTTTTTTCTTTATAATATGATACTAATTGTGCCTAGATCTGAGAGTTGATGTGAGAATTAAACAAGGGAAGGTAAAGAAAAAAATACTTTGCATAGATACGTATTCAGGAAATTGTAGTTACAGTTATTGTTATTAATTTGAGATGTCAGTATTAGTTTGTTGATTAATATATATTATTTTCATTATAAAAATCTTATCCAGAACACTATTATTGTTATTATATTATTATTTTGGCCTTTAAAATAAAACAGCCAGTTATTTTACCAGCAAAATGGATTTTATCAGGAGGAAATTGCAATTCAGAACAAGCAAGCTATAGCAAGAGCCAATGACAAGTCTAACAAGCAAAGAAGAGGAATGCTACTTTATAAAGAAAAAAGAGGAAATTGGGAGGGGTTGTATTGAAACAAAGTTCACTTATTAAAAGTAAGAGTTCAGGATGGTGTGGCACTTCCCGCTGGCTGGACTTGATGCTGGGCAAGGAGAATTCTTCCTGTTAGGGTCTATAATTAACGTCTTCCTGTTGGGGTCTGTCACTGATGTGAAATGGTAGTGCCTGAGGGCTTCCCCTCTGACCTCCTGACTCCGTTTTATTTTTTTTTTAATAAATTTAATTTATTTATTTTATTTTTACTTATTTTTGGCTGCGTTGGGTCTTCGTTGCTGTACTCGGGCTTTCTCTAGTTGCGGTGAGCAGGGGCTACTCTTCATCACGGTGCGTGGGCTTCTCGTTACGTTGGCTTCTCTTGCTGCAGAGCACGGGCTTTAGGCACGCGGACATAAGTGGTTGTGGGTCGCAGGCTTCAGTAGTTGTGGCTCGCGGGCTCTAGAGCACAGGTTCAGTAGTTGTGGCGCACAGGCATAGTTGCTCCGCGGCATGTGGGATCTTCTCGGACTAGGGCTCGAACCCATGTCCCCTGCATTGGCAGGTAGATTCTTAACCACTGCGCCACCAGGCGCGGGCTCTAGAGCACAGGTTCAGTAGTTGTGGCGCACAGGCATAGTTGCTCCGCGGCATGTGGGATCTTCTCGGACTAGGGCTCGAACCCATGTCCCCTGCATTGGCAGGCGGATTCTTAACCACTGCGCCACCAGGGAAGCCCAAGACACCATTTTAAATGAGCTTTCCTTTATTCTGTTTCACACATACATATAATAAAGTATAGTGAACATAAAATTCTGAGGAAAATATTTTTTCATATAATTACCTAAGTGAAATCGTAAATATATCAGAAGTTAATTTATAATCACACCTATTAGAATTAACACTAAAAATGGTAATTATGCAAGAGAATGAAATTGATGTGTTAACAGTTTATTGTGGTGATCGTTTGCCCTATATAAATGAATCAAATCATCACATTGTACACCTTACACTTACATATGCTATATGTCAATAATCTCAATAATGCTGGGAAAAAAGATATTAGGGAACACTTCTATGTACTGTTCATCTCTATAATAAATTCTAGAAATGTTTTTAAAAACGTTTAAAATTTTTAAAAAGGAAATCGGTGGCGGCAGAGATTTGAGTGATGTGTTTATAAGAGTGCCTGGGGCCACCAGAAAAAAGAAGGATCCTCCTCTGGATCCTCTAGGAGAAGCACAACCCTACTGATACCTTGATTTTGGACTTCTGGCCTCTAACAATGAGAATAAATTTCTACGTTTTAAGAAAAAAAGAAAAAAAGAATTACAGTAACCTATCTAAATGGTTAGCATTCTACATTCCTGAGACTCACTTGTTTCCAGAATGCAAGCATATGACTGACATTTTTACTGATTAGATGCTTCCTTATTAAACTTGGATGAGGAAATGAGCAAAACCGGGTGGCAGCTATACACTTGTTTTAGCGAGCATACAGGGGTTATTCTAGGGCAGCTGTGTGGCATTCATGGGGCAGCTAGTCCTGAGAGTCATAAATGCAGAGGGACGGGTGACACAGGCATTATTGTCTGAGCTGAAGAAATCCTGCCCTGTGGCTAGTTGTTTCCTAGATTCCATGCATCTGGCTGCTTTGTTCCAAGCTGTGAAGTACGCAGGACTATCAAGCACTCCTGAAAATGCTCTGAGATGTCTAAAATTCTTTAAGAAATCCTTTCCTGCTTAAATAAGCTGTAATGCAATCTGTAAGAATATTTGCAGATACATAGATTTATACCTCCATTTCTTGATTTACCTAATTAGGCAGCGACCATTGACACCCTGCTCTGAAAGATGGAATGCTTAGCACACATATACAATCTCCCAACTGATTTCCTCTTCCCTCTTACAAATATTTCAGAAAGGTGTGGTTATTTTTTAGTTAGCCTTATAATTTTAAATTACATGATACAGGGTATAGAGTTATTAAGTTTCTTTCCGTGTAACCTCTTTATACATAAATATCCCAACCTCTAACACCATATCATTATTATTTTTTTTTTTACGTATCAGGATTTATAACATTATATTCTGCTCTAACCTGAATGTAAATATACAGTTATTATTCTGTGGGAAGATTCTAAAGATTAAAATCCAAAATCTCAGATATTTAATGTTATGATTTAGTGATTATTGGATGTTATGGAAACAAGTATTGTGAATGGACTTGAAAAAAGAAGAAAATGTAGTTTTACAAAACCAAATATGTACCACTTACTTAAGTAATATTCCAAGTATAATATATAAACAAATGGATTTCATTTTCTTTTATTATATCACTTGCTCAAAATACGTCTTTCTTTCTATTTGATTTGTATTTAAACTGCACCTTTTCAGTAATGTTTTCTTTTTTATGGAGTCCATATCTTCCCTTTTACTTGGATTTTAAAAAAAAAAATAGAGTTACATTCTCAATTATTTTCCTCAGAAAGATACAGAGGAAGTAAATACTTTGAAATATTCATGTCTAAAATCATTTATCTGCTTCATATGGTTAATATTTAGATACTTAAACAATTTGTATTCAAAATACATTTCTTAATAATTTTAAATCATTATCCCTGTGTCTTAGAGTATTCAGCGTCTCTGTGGAGATCCTCTACAAATTCAGTTCTCATTCTTTTTACATAATCAGTCTTCCTTGCTTGTTACTTTAGTGAACTTTTTTTGATCCTTGGTTTTCTCAAAGCCTATTCATACATATCTACATATGTTAACACTTTTCACTCTCCTACCACTCACTTGTGCCTTTCAATTTGAAGACTTCTGATTTTCTCCTGCCTTTGGAAATCCTTCTCTGAGGCTTTATTTCCCTCTTCCATTATCTCTCTGGTAATCTCAAACTCCTTTTACATGAAAATTGGAACCCCTATATTCATTGTCCATGTCTCAACTTTTTTTTTCTATTTACATAGGTATATATATTTTGGGAATATTCTTAACCTTTTCTTCTAGTTCTTCTTTTTCAGTCTAAAAATTGTTCTAATACATCTAAGTATTCCTTCTTATTGGCTCATTTTAAAAATATTACCCTGTTTTTGACTAAAAGTTAATTTTTTAAAGAGTTAACTCAATATCTCAGAGGAGATTTAGAGATTTAGTTTTTAAAATGATCTTAAAATATCTTCTATCACTAAATTACCTACTTCTTTTTTAACAATTTTCCAAATCATTTTTCTTGAAATTTCACTTTAGATAATATTGATTTTTCTTTAAAATCCTTAATTTCTGGGTAACAGTTCTAATTTATAGATAACTGAGGTGGATTTTGTTTGTCACTAGGCAGGCATGTTTCCCCAGAAGGATTTTCCCTTAAATGGGAGGATGCAAGGCAAGCCCTGAATATTAAAGCAGACATGCTGACCGTAGGGTTTTTTGTTTTTGTTTTTGGTGACTGTAGGTTTTAATTAAAGGTGTGTGGGTTGGGTGATGGGGTAGGTAGACCACACATGGGCAAGTTCTACCTCTGTTATGCAATGTATCCAATCCAACCTCAAAAACTGGGCTTTTCTCTGGGACTTCAAAGGTCTTATTAAATGTTCTTTAATCTGCTCATATACCATGTTCAAATTCTCTCTCTCTTTTTCTTTCATCTCCCTTTCTGTCTTTTCTTTTTTCTAGTTTTTTTTCCTCTTTTGTCCTTCCTTCCTTCCATTTTTGTTTGTTTCTTTCTGTCTTCTTCACAACATCCTTTACCGTAAACATGCACTGGATAATTATACATTAAATTCACAGGCGTAATTATTTTTCATAGCCAAGCTAGGAGATACCACAGGAACAAAACATATATGTGTGTGTGTGTGTGTGTGTGTGTGTGTGTGTATATATATATACACACACACACATATATATATTTAATGTGATAGCACATTTATATTAACTTCTTAAGTGATGTACTTCATATGCCACTAACTTGATGTAGAGATTTCTCTCCTAAAAATCTTCAATAAATTAGGAACAAAGGAAATGAGGCCCACAATTTTTGAAATATGAGTTACATAAAGGCAATTTTATATTGACAGCTACCTTTTGATATTCCTTTATTCATTCATTCACCTCATTTATTCTACTAAACTAATGTTCCTTTTCTGTGTGCGGTGGTGAAATGAATTGTAAGGGATTGAGGGAGTGATATTTCTTTGAGTGAGGAATAGTCCGTATAAAAGTTTAGAATATCCATGGGCCAATATAAAAGATTTTTTTAAAGTGATTTTAATGTGAGTGATACTTTGAAGGTTGTGACTGACTATCTGAAGATACTGGGAAACATTCCTCCAATGGGATCCTTATAAGCATTTTACAACATTGATGTTATATTGACTTGTTAGACATCTTGTCTAATTTATAGCCAGTCCACCCTATTTTAGGCCTTGAATAGCTATTAACATTTAGAATTTACAGATAAACAGATAATAGGTAAAATAATCTAATCTGATTATCCTTTACCCTTGTACAACGATCACCTTATATAGAAATGCTTTTCTTCTTCAGCATAATTATCTGTCAAAAGAGTAATTTTCTTAATCACTGTCCTATAAGAGTTTCCGGTAATTATTGGGGGAAACCTGTTTTCTTTTATCAAAGTTGTTTCTTAGTGAGCCGTGATCACCAGCCAATTAGAGATTTGTTTCATTTAGGCGAATGGGTGTCGTTAAGCAACACAAGCCAATATTTAGGTTCATAATTCCCCATCAGAAACTATAAAAAATTCAAAGTACACTTCAATAACTCAATTATACAAAAGTGTACAATATAATTAAGTTGCTGTATGCTCTACCACAGAAAGATTTTTTTAATTGAAGTATAGTTGATTTATGATATTCTGTTAGTTTCAGGTGTACATCAAAGAGATTCAGTTATTTTTCCAGATTATATTCCATTATAAGTTATTACAAGATATTGAATATAGTTTCCTGTGCTATACAATAAATTCTTGTTGCTTAGCTGTATATAGTAGTTTGTATCTGTTAATTGCATACTCCTAATTTGTCCCTCCCTCCCTCCTTCCCTCTCCCCTTTAGTAACAATAAGTTTGTTTTCTATGTCTGTGAGTCTATTTTGTATATAGATTCATTTGTGTTATTTCTTAAATTCCACATGTAAGTGATATCATCTAGTATTTGTCTTTGACTTATTTCACTAATCATTATATTCTCTAGGTCCACCCATGTTGCTGCAAATGACAATATTTCATTCTTTTTTATGGCTGAGTAATATTCCGTTTCACATCTTTTTTTTTTTTTTTTTTTTTTTTTTTTGCGGTACGTGGGCCTCTCACTGTTGTGGCCTCTCCCGTTGTGGAGCACAGGCTCCGGACGCACAGGCTCAGCGGCCATGGCTCACGGGCCTAGCCACTCCGCAGCATGTGGGATCCTCCCGGACCAGGGCACGAACCCGTGAACCCTGCATCAGCAGGCAGACTCTCAACCACTGCACCACCAGGGAAGCCCCATTTCACATCTTTTTAAGCCAATCATCTGTTGATGGCCAGTTGGTTGTTTCCATGTCTTGGCTATTATAAATTGTGCTGCAATGAACATTGAGGTTACATATATCTTTTCAAATTAGGGTTTTTATTTTTTTCTGGGTATATAACCAGGAATGGGATTGTTGGATCATATGGTAACTCTATTTTTAGTTTTTTAAGGAACCTCTACACTCTTCTCCATAGGGGCTGCACCAATTTACGTTCCCACCAACAGTGTAGGAGGGTTCCCTTTTCTACACACTCTCTTCAGCATTTATTATTTGTAGACTTTTTATGATGGCCATTCTAACCGGTGTGAGGTGATACCTCGTAGTTTTGATTTGCATTTCTCTCATAATTAGCAATGTTGAACATCTTTTCATATGCCTCTTAGCAATCTATATATCTTTTTTGGAAAAATATCTATTTAGGTCTTCTGCCCATTTTTTGATTGGTTTGGTTTTTTTTTTGATATTGAGCTGAATGAGCTGTTTGTATATTTTGGAGATTAACCCCTTGTCAGCTGCATCATTTGCAAATAATTTCTCCTGTTCTATAGGCTGTCAAAAAATTACAGACTTTTTGTGTTCTATGTGTAGCTTGGTCTTCTTAATCTCTAACCTTGCCAACTGAGTTGTTGGTACTGATTATCTCAAGTATATTATAGCAAGGATTATATGAGAAAACTTTGTAAATTGTAATATTTCCATCAACTTGATAATGTTTAGAAACTTATTTTTTCCTCATGTTCAATGGCTAAAGAAGAAGTGATCTCAATATGATCAAGTTGATGCCAAACATCTAAACATGGAACCTGTTTTTGACAAAATAAATAAAGCTTTCAAAAATAGTATACACTTTCCTGTGAAGTTTATCTGATAATATATCTGATATTTAAAAAAATTGTATGTGATATTTATGTTGTTCTGTTTGGTTCATGTGGTAGTTCATGTATAAGGTAGGAGAGTATGATTGATAATGTAATTCAGAACTTTGGGTATTAAATGAGTGGGGTTTCCTGAATGGAGTCAGCAATCAGGAGTTCCGTCTCTTTATATTACCATATTTTGTCTAGGGCACTCTTTTTATTTTATGGTAAAATAAGAAGCCAATCATGAACAATAGAGACATGAAATATGTTGGATATAAATAAAGGCAAGATAAATTTTAGAAGACAATAAATACAGATATGGGTAATATTGATATATGGGTAATATTCACCATAAAATGTATGTCATAATATGTTACTCAAACTTATCAGTTTCTTATACAGTCAGTAATTCATATGCAAACAATTTTAACTTTCACACAGATAATTAAAATGGATTCTCTTTGTTGTGTGAATTTCCTTTCTCCTTGATTCCAAATTAGTTCCCTTAGAGGGCTGGTTCATTTTTCTGAGACAAAACAGGATTCACCATCTTCCTTTTTCCTCTTTGGAATAGGCTGAAATTTTAAAATTCCCTTTTAGTTCAGCCACTAGTAATTTCACCTATGAAAGCTTTAAAATATTCAGAAAATTGGAAAGACTCATTAAGAATAAAGAAGTTTGTATTTGTATTTAAACAAACTAGAATATTGATTCTGGAAAAATTATCTAAACATATATAATCTTTAACTAAGGTGATTTTTATTCACATTAAGTAGATCACATGAACAGTAACGTTGAGTTTGGACATAAAACCTTTGAACATTTGTTGAACTCAAAATTGTGATTTGTTTTTTTACTCGTTAGACTAAATACTAATTTGTTCTGTAAACTTTATGAAAATTCATGTAGGTAATACTCTTGGTCTATACTACTGAAGAAATTATCTGTGGGGTGTATTTCAAAAGAATGTGAATGTTCTGAAAACCAGCATCTGAACATAATCTCCAAGTATAAAAAGTGATGATTTCGCATATTAAAGTCCTAAGGAGGTGGAAAGGTGACATTTTTTTTTTTGCTGTTGGTGTTTTGTTTGTACTTGATTTTGAAAATAGAGTAATTAAAAATGAGAGACAGACTATAATCAAAATGAGTTAGAAGGAATTTTGTTATGTTAGAATGAGTAAGGATAGTTGTTTCTCTTGTATTCATTTGTAGAACATGTAACAAGGCTATTCTTCAGATCAAGAATTTCAGTGAATTGATGGGCTGCAGAATTCAAACAGCACATTTAATTTATGTGCACATGTAACTTCATAGTTTATTATAAAATTTTTTCAGTCTAATTTCAATTTTCTAACCCTATTCGTTCCTATCTCTTTTTTTCTGTTTTTTATATAATAAAGTTTGAATGGCACTTATCTGGTCCAAAGGTAACCATTTCAACCCTTTCCAACAAATGAATTAAAGACTTCAACAAACAAAACCTCAGTTGCATATCATTGCATCTTTATTTCATGCATTAATTTACCTAATATCCTATAATTATGTGAATCCTTTAACTTGAACTGGAGAAGAACTTGAATTAACTTGAATATGGAACAACATAATGTTTTGTTTTGTTTCATTATTTTCTTTCTTGGGAACTCTGTGAATTGATTATGTAAATACACAGCAAATTTGAAACTAAAAGTCACAAACCATGTCTTAAAATCTAGACATAATTTTCCCTGCTGTGATAGGATAGAAGCACACTTTATTTTGAAATTAAGATTGGTAATTTACCAATATGATACATTTTTCTGCAGTGATGTGAGGGGATCTGGATAGTCAGATGAAAATTACAACTTCTGATTTTAATAAAATTATTGCTAAATTCCTTTGTGGAAGCATTACTCTCTAAAACCTTAAGCATGGTGGCTTAAAGCCTCAGGCATTTATTTTTTCACAGTCCTGGAAGCTGGAAATCCAATATCAAGGTGTCAGTAGGACCATGTTTCCTCTGACAGCTTTAGGAAAAACTCCTTCCTTGCCTCCTCTTAGCTTCTGGTGGACCCTGCGACCCTTGGCATTTCTTAGCTTGTAACTGCATCACTCCAGTCTCTGCCTTTGTCCTCACATAGTCTTCTTCCCTCTGTATGTCTCTTTTGATGTGTCCTTTCTTCTTATAAGGATGTCAGTCACTGGATTTAGATCCCAGCCTAATCCAGTATGACTCCATCTTAATTAATTACATCTGCAAAACCCTATTTCCAAATGAGGTTACATTTTGGGGTTCTGGTTAGACATGAATCTTGGGAGGACACTATTCAATCCGCTACAATTACCAGTTAAAAATTTTAGGTAAATGTATTATATTTGTAGATCAGAGGAATTATGTAAACTGAGCATGTGGAATATGTAGAAGACTGACAAATGGATGATAGAGATGGATGAAATGGAAAATAATTCTAAATATAGTACTAACTTCATTTTGGGAGGGACCCTGGCTGTCTGTAAGGCTAGTTTTTTTATAAAGGGTGTCCGTGTACCTCCAAATTGCTGACTTGACTGACAACTCTGAAGTCATCTTGTCCATTCCAGCCTTCAGTGTGGTCGACAATGGTTCTCATGCCGGCAACAAGCTGGCCATGCAAGAGTCTCTGATCCTCCCTGTTGGTGAAGCAAACTTCAGGGAAGCCATGCACATTGGAGCAGAGGTTTACCACAACCTGAAGAATGTCATCAAGAAGAAATATGGGAAAGATGCCACCAGTGTGGGGGATGAAGGCTGGTTTGCTCCTGAAGAATGAAGAAGTTCTGGAGTTGCTGAAGAATGAGATCAGGACAGCTGGCTACACCGATGAGGTTGTCATTGGCATGGACTTGGCTGCCTCTGAATTCTTCAGGTCAGGGAAGTATGACCTGGACTTCAAGCCTCCCAATGATCTCAGCAGGTACACCACACCTGACCAGTTGTTCGACCTGTACAATTCCTTCATCAAGGACTACCCATTGGTGTCTATTAAAGATCTCTTTGACCAAGATGACTGGGAAGCTTGGCAGAAGTTCACTGCTAGTACAGGAATCCAGGTGGTGGGGGACAATCTCTCAGTGACCAGCCTGAAGCAGATTTCCAAGGCCGTGGGTGAGAAATCATGCAACTGCCTCCTACTCAAAATGTAGCAGATCGGCTCCATGGCCAATTTTCTTCAGGTGTGCAAACTGGCTTAGTCTGATGGGTGGGGCATCGTGGTATCTCATAACTCATAACCGAAGTTATCTTCATTGCTTACCTGGTGGTGGAGCCCTGCACTGGGCAGATCAAGACTGGTGCACCTTGCCTAACCCAGTGCTTGGCCAACTACAACCAGATCCTCATAATTGAAGAAGAACTGGGCAGCAAGGCTAAATCTGCTAGCAAGTAGTTCAGAAACTGGGTAGCCAAGTAAGTTCTGGGCAGGTGAGCACCTGAGCCTTTCAGTCACTAGTTGGCTGGCTAGAACCCTGCTTCTGATGTTTACACAGATGGTTCAAGGTCTCAGCTGATACATGTAGGGGCTTCTGGTAGTTAATGCCCTTCTGTTATCCCTGTGATGTTCTCTCACTGCTTCCTTAGAACTGCTTCAGAAGCCAAGTTGACCATCTGAAACCCTGTTGGAAACCTTAGCTCTGTAATCATGTCATTGACCCAAATCATAGTTTTTCTCATCTTTCTTTCCACCAACTGTCTGGAGCCATGAGAATCTACAGTGCAATCTCTGAGGTGTCCACAGGCAAGATCCTTAGTGGTTTTGTGTGCAAAATAAAAAGACCTCAGTGACCAGTAAAAAGAAATTGAAGTATCAAAAAGAACATTTAATTAAGAAAAGTTAATATATCAGGAAAACTTTTTCATACCCCTTCATTTTATCCTATAACAACATAATATGTTCTTTTCGGTGAACAAAGAAGAATTCACATAAAACAATTTTTTTTTGTTGTTTTTACAAAGTACTGAGAAAAGTTTAATTATGTTTTGGGATATAATGATTTTCATGCACAACTGTGAGATCTTAATTTTTTTGTTCTTTTTATTTTTTATTGTGAGTCGTATATAGAACACAGTCATACAGCTTCAGGATTTTTTTTCACAAATGCCTCTGTAATCACAAACAGTTCAAGAACAGGACTTTTCCAACATTCTAAAAGTCCCTTTCATGTCCCCCTCCAATTACAACCCCCTCTTTCTTTCTCTAAAATAAACACTATCCTGAATTCTAACACAGTACAGTAGTTTTGGCTGCTTTGTACTTTATCTTCATAGAATCATGTAGCGTGTACTTATATGAGTCCGACTTCAATTACTTGACATAATGTTTGTGTGACCCATCCCCATCTTTGAGTGGTTTTACTTTAGTTCATATATTTTCATGGCTATTTATTAATATCCCCAAATTTACATATCCCTTCAACAGCTTATGGACATTTGGGGTATTCTGAGTTTAGGCTACTATGAAGAAAGTTGCAAAACATTTAAAAAAAATCCTTGACCATGAAGTCGACACGCATGTGCCTGTATTTCTATTGTGTTATTATTTAATTAATTAATTAAACTCTGTTGCTAGCTCTGATACAAATCCTAGGAGTCCAGGAATCCCAAGAGTGGGGAGGTTCTGTATATTGAGTTGGGACTTGGAAAAATCTATCCCCCAGGTATCAAAGTGAACAGGATAAAAACATAGCCCTTAAAGCAACTGTTGTGAGTTTTGAAACACCTCCATCCCTAAAATTAGCTTAATAAAATTAGTTGATCAAAATTATCTACAAAATGATTAATTAGTATAAGCATAATTTACCAAACAACTCAGGTAAAACTTAGTCCTATAGATAGGCCTGCATAAATGAGCAAAGATATATCACATGTTTATTAATTGTAACATTTGCTAAAATACCAAATAATAGAGCCAAAAAACAAATAACAGCAGCAAAATAGAAAACAACAAAAATGTTCTGTCCTTAGTCATCCTAGTGCTTAACGCTTGGTTGTAATGAAAGGAATAGCCATAATAGCAGGCTTGGTAATATGCCAGGGCCCAACCATAAGAACTCCCTCTCACTGAACCTATAATAGGTGACTGCTGAGTGCTCAACCAATTAGCAATAGAGACTAAAGTTAAGCTCTTGGTAAGGCACCATCCTTTGAGCAGCTTAGCTAGCCACCATAGAATAGACTGATTACATTGGATCCTTTCCATCCTGGAAGGGTGAATAATTATCCCTGTGCTGGATTGATACATATTCTGGGTAAACCAAGATGACTTTAAACTTCCCCTCAGTTTAACGAAGCTTTGGACAAGTTTCTTCTTACTATAGACCACTGGACTGGCTTTTCTTAGAACATTTACTTCAGAAACTTTCAACTGTAAATTCTTGTTCTGTTCCTTTGAAATGTATGTAAATCTGCTTCTAACCTCTTGCCAGTTTTATAGCTCAGGAAATGTCTTTCTCAAGGACCTGGAAACCATCTCTTTGAAATGTAAACATCAAAGGAGATAACACCCCTATTTCCTAGTCTCTGAGGGAGGGTAGGAGCCTAACTTCGTGAGGCAACACTTAGCCAACACAAATAGCCTCATTAAAGAGAAAAAGATTTGCAAACTCAGGAAAAGCTCAATGTGTTGGACGCATACCATTGATCAACCCTACCCCCAAAGTCTCCAATACTTTTCCACTAGCTCATCCCAGTGCTTAAAGTGTTTCCCATCTTTTGTTTCAGTGGAGTTGAATTCAGTCTCCTTCCCTGTTGTAATAGTCTTGAATAAGCTCTTTTTGTCCTGCTTAACTTTGCCTGATGCAATTTTTGCTTTGACATGGGTGTGGCTAAGTGTTTTCCTTGTCTGTCTGCAGTGGCTTGGCCAGCAAGTCTATTCATGGGCTAACAAATTGATTCATTGTAATAGATTATGAACAGAGCCTCAGAAAAGCAATCAACAATATGGTGAAGATGATGCAACAATAAGTACAGTTCCAAGAAATTCTGTGAACCTAATACTCTTAATATTCCTGATAGATAGAATACCTTTGTCTGAGTGCCCTTTCACCATTGCTCTCAGGGACACAATTGATTAATTTTTGCCTCATTGAGCAACTTTTGGCCTCTGCACTAGAGGTCCTGGTTCTGAGGGGAGGGACGTGTTTACACAAGAACATATTAAGGATTCCACTAAACTTGAAATTATTGATCCAACTAAGTTATGTTGAGTCCCTCATGCCAGTAAAACAAGGAACAGAAACGGAGTTACTATACTGGCAGGGATAACTGACCACATTTATCATGAGGAAGTGGGGCGGCTGCTGTGTAATGGGACAGGGAGAAGTATGTCTGGAGTTAAGGAGATTCCTTAGGGTTCCCCTTAGTGCTCTTATTGAGTCAAAACCGTACATGGCAATTGCAGGAAACACAATCTGACAAAGATATGGTAACCAAAGTATCAGAATTCTCAGGCGTGAAAGTATGATTTATCACACTGGACAAGCACTCTTGGCTAGCTGAAGTGCTGACTCAAGTTGTGAGAAATCTAGTATGAGAAGTAGAAGAGGAATATAAAGAATATCAGCTGTGGTCAGCCTCAGGAACAATTACAGCAGCAAGGCTCCTTACCATTATCTTGTAATTTGTTGGTTTTTGTTGTTGTTGTTTTTTTAAAAAATCGTGACCAACCTTTAAGAAGCAGTGACATTAATAGAACTGTGCATTTAATGTAGGGCCTGAGGAAGACCTGAACAATGTAAAGTGAAGACATTTATTGCCATGCCCTTCCCCAAACTGCAAGTCGTTCCCTATATTATGGCTAGTCTCCAAATGTCAATCTCCGCATCCTGGTACCTCAGGACACTTTCTGGAAGCACAGAAGGCTGTTCTCTGTGCACTCTTAGTTCTGGGAATGATCAGGGGATTCACATCATTCTGGGAGTTGAGGAATAAATACACAACTGCCTCGCCTCTTAAGTGAGAGAATTTTAAAGTGTGATTTTATACCACTTTTTAGAGTTTCCCCAGTGGATTAAATTCCATTAGCCCACCATGACAGAAATGCACCTTTTATGACTGCCTTCTTTTCCTATGGTTTTCTCACACCTCCACCAGTGACATTTGTACTCCAAAATAATTATTTGCACTCAAGTTTTTTAATCTTAGTATCTGCTTCTAGGAAAAAAACAAAATCACACATATACAGTATGACTTCTGACAATTGACTATGTAAGAAGGAAGTAATTTCTAAATCTCTATGTTATACAAAATAATAGTCATCTGTATAATTTTTTAAAGATCCTGATACAATGATATTTCTAGATCAAATTGAATATTCTTGTCTATTTTAATTCATGAATATATATATATATGAATGTGGGTTTAAATTATACAAATATTATTTCTTATATAATAAAATACTTCTGTGATAAGATAAAGGTTATCTTGATTACTTACTTTACTTTAGTTGCCCAGAAATTTTTCAAATTTCATTCCTTAAGGATGAGCATTCACAGAGTAGTTAAGTCTTTGGTCGGTTGTGTCGGATCAGAAGTGTGTCTTGGGATTAAGTTAAAGAAGTTAAAATATATAGAATTATGACTTGTTGCTTACTAACTGACACAAGCTAGAATTTGTAGTTCAAATATGAAGGAAGGAAATAAACAGCACAATTGGTTACGTGAGAAACACTGATTTATGGAACAAAAGTGTATTGCTTTTTAATGATAATGTTTTTGTTGTGTTCTTTAGCAAGGCGAAAATAAAGCATACTTCACTGAGTTGATAATTCCAGGTTTTCAGGTATTTTTTTCATAATACATTTCTTATTTGTAATATGGCCATTAGACGTGAGAATGTTTAAACCTGAATTAAAATGAATGTTCAAAATTGAATAGATTATATTATCTATGCAGTTGATCCACTTTAATGATTAAGGAAGTTCAAATGAATGCATCAACTATTTTTTATCTAGTGTTTGTCTTTTATGAATGTAAACTGTGGAGCAATTACTATAATTGTTATTAAGTTAAGAAATGATACACAAAGCCAAGGTATACCCAAAATTAAAACTATCAGAATTTTGACTGACATAAACTGAATAAAATGTGCGTATCTCTACATGTACATTTCACTACATTTGTTATCCAAATAAAAAAGCATTTCCCAATACAAAATAAATCCACAGCTATATTATGTCTTAGGAAGGTTTAGATATTCACTAGCCCATAATTCAATGTATATTTAACACAGTGAAATGGTTGTTATTTTAGAACCAACTTTTCAACAATTTCTTCACGCTTGCCTTAAAAATTCACCAAATTAAATGTTTCTAAATGTCTAATAGCAGGGATATGCCTGTTTGATATAATGGATATAATAAATATTTATTATAAGTCTAAAGAATTATACTGTCTTTGAAATGCTATCAGAGAAAAACATGTTATTCACTTTACGTAAACAGACATTTTAAAAAGTATTAGGAATCCGATTTTTAAAAATATTAGTATAATTTCTAACGAATCCCAGAGACCAAATGGATAACTCCATCTTGGCCCTTATGTACTTTTCTCCCCAGACCTTCGGAGACCTCTTTGATTATTAGCATAACATTTTCTCACCTCTTAGGCTCTGTATATGCTTCAATAGTCTCATTTACATTTGGCTTACTCACTCAGCAATACTGCAGAACTTGTTTCATAGAAGGAAATAAGCTATATATGGACAGGAAAATTAAGCAGTAGCTCGAGATTTACATTTTAAAAAAATCTCTACTTTCATTTCTATCAACATCCTTCTGGGACTTAGCTCTATTCCTTTATTTATTGTTTATGTTAGCCTACATTTCTCCTCTTATCTTTACTCCTTTTCCTTTTTCTTTTCTAACTAGTAGTAAAGACGGCAATCTCTTTTATCTTGTTTACTTTCTTTTAAAGTCCTTTGTTCCATCATAACAATATTTACCCATCCTAACAGTATTTACCTACAGAGAGCCTATCATCTGAATTATTTTTGCTAACATCTTAGAATGGCAGTATGTCAGATAGGCTCACTAAGACACCGGAGAATAGTATAACAGAATACTAATTATAGTTGGGAAAGATCATGCAATTTGTTTACTTGGGTCTACAAACACTTGAGGGTGCTGTGGAAAGTTAGAGCATTGATGTTCAAATGATTTCAAATAACTTCAGACTGCCTCCTGGCAGTCATTTTCTGTTTTGTTCTTTACAGAAGTTTTAATTGGGTGGATCAAAGTTCGTTCTCAAATTATAAACAAGGAAAAAATGAAAAAGTCAGCATGGATTTTTATACACCAAGGGCCGAATGATTCAGATTAGAAGGGGAAAAAAAACTAAAAGATGCAGTTTAGATTTAAAATAATTTTAATGTAATTGAATTAAGATATGCAAATATACTTTGAAAAATGTCTGATGAAAATACATCTAAAAGCAGATCCTGAATCACAGCAGGGTCATTAGTACAATACAAAAGTCAATGAGAAAATTAATTATAACTATAAATCCGTAGTTTATAGTAGGTCTAAAGAAGTATTTCCTTCATGTATACAAGACTGAACTGCTTTTTAAGCTGGTGGGCAATGGCTTAGAGAAAGCTCATTAAGCTGTTTCATATTTTTCTGTGTCCCTGCCTCAGTTGGATGACAATTTAATTATAAATATGATTTATGAAATCAATAGATACATATTAAAAGTAAATTTGTGTCTTTTCAAGTATAATTTATATAACCAGTTGGATAGATGGTGATAAATACACAGAGAATATTCAATAGCTATGTCTACCTATGGAAAATTCAAGTAAAGATTATATTTTATGTGCTAGAAAATAGGGAAGTATAGGAATAATGATAAGGAGATACCATTATACCTACTACAATTGTTCAAATGAACCCAATTTTTTATCACTTTCTTTTACAAAATGGTTGCTATGTGAACTGAATTCTAATGATCAAATTTTTTATAAATACTTGCAGGGGAATTTACAGTGATTTTGAATACCACAAAGAAAAAAATAATGTAACATGTTTTAAAAATAAGTGTTGAATTCTGATACAACACAGCATCAGAATCTTGTATTGTTTTGGCCTTTGACTGAGAAGTTACCTAAGGGATTATGGCATATGATCTTTTCAAATAAAATCAATTGTCATCAGAAGATCTGTTTTGCATATTTCTTTCTGAACACTTCAGTTTTCATGAGTAAAATATGCAGGTGCAACGTGTAAATAATAAAACTAGAGACATGAAAACCCTAAGCCTTTCTATTTGTCTAGTGGTAGAAAATATAAATTGCTACTGAAAAGAAATTTTAGCCATGTCTGTAAAATTCCATAAAAGCAACTCAAGGCACTTTTGGGAAAAAAAAATATTTAATTATCGTGATATAAAATTTAAAACACTTGAAGTTCCCCTTATATTTAGCTGATTAATGCATGTTTATAATTTACTTACGAACTCTGATTCAAGACTGAGTCATAGTGCTTACTTTTTTTCTTACAGTGTACTTTATTTAGTTTTACCTCACTTGAAATAATAGAGGATAGAGACACAATGAAATTATGCCTGGAGATCTATTTGCTTGCAACAAAAGCATAATCAGTACATTTAGGTGTTGTGAACTTAACATATTTTTCTGACTTGAAAATTTAGATTGCTTATTTTTCAAGTGGGCCTAGTCATTACTACCTCTTCAGCAATTTCTTAAAAACAAGTGGAGCTCTGGCAGGAGAATGCATCACTAAAAAAATTATTTGGCCATACATTTAAGAATATTTTGAAAAATACAGCCTAGAAAAATATACTTGAAAATAACATGTATATATGTTATTTTTTTCCTTTTAAAAGAAGAAATGCAATAAATAAAGATATAGCCTTGATTACATCTTAAAAGTAATAAAAGAAAGGGGAATAGAGGGGTTAAGAAAGAAGGAAAAGAACATATGGAATATTTTTCAGGATAAATCGTATTAGGCCACAAAATAAGTCTTAATAAATTTAAAAAGATTGAAATCATATAAAATATCTTTTTTGATCACAGTGGAATGGAACTAGAAATTAACAGCAGAAAACTGGGAAATTCACATATATGTGGAAATTAAACAACACATTCTTAAACAACCAATGCGTCAAAGAAGGAAGCATGAGGGAAACTAGAAAATATATTGAGATAAATGAAAAGGAAAATACAACATACAAATTTATGGGACTCAGTGAAAACAATGTTAGGAGGGAAATTTATACCTGTAAACATTTACATTAGAAAAGAAGAAAGATAAATCAGCAACTTAAGTTTACACCTTAAGGAAGTACAGAAAGAACAAACTAAGCCAAATCTACCAGAGGAAGGAAATAATAAAGATCAGTTCAGAGGTAAATAAAGTAGAGAACAGAAAAACAATAAAGAGAATCAATAAAACCAATCCTTAAAAAACTAAAAATAGAACTACCATGTGACTCAGCAATCCCACTCCCGGGCATATACCCCGAGAAAACCATAATTCAAAAACACACATGCACCCCAGTGTTCATAGCAGCACTATTTACAGTAGCCAGGACATGGAAACAACCTAAATGTCCATCAACAGAGGAATGGATAAAGAAGATGTGGTACATATATGCAATGGAATATAACTTAGCCATAAAAAGGAATGAAATTGGATCATTTTGTGGAGACATGGATGGACCTAGAGACTGTCATACAGAGTGAAGTAAGTCAGAAAGAGAAAATCAAATATATTAACGCATATATGTAGAATCTAGAAAAATGGTAGAGATGATCCTATTTGCAAAGTAGAAATAGAGACACAGATGTAGAGAACAAATGTATGGATACCAAGGGGGGAAGGGGTGGTGTGGGAGGAATTGGGAGATTGGGATTGACACGTATAGACTACTGATACTATGTATAAAATAGATAACTAATGAGAACATACTGTAGAGCACAGGGAGCTCTACTTAATGCACTGTGGTGACCTAAATGGGAAGGAGATCCAAAAAAGAGGGCGTATATGTAGAGCTAATTCATTTTGCTGTACAGTAGAAACTAACACAATATTGTAAAACGACTATACTCCAATAAAAATTAATTTTAAAAATAAAAAATAAAATAAAATGAACTTTGTATTTTGGAATAATTTTAGACTTACCAAAATGTAGCAAAATGGTACACAAAGTTCGTGTGTACACTTCACCCGGTTTCCCTTGATGTTAACAACTTACGTAACCCTGTTACATTTGTCATAACTAGGAAACTAATGTCAGTAAATTATAATATTTAAAAATAAAAAAAAGAAAATCAATAAAACCAAGATTTAGTTCTTTGAAGATATCAACAGAATTGGCAAACCTTTAGCAAGATTGGCTAAGAAAAATAGAAGACAAAAATAACTAAATCAGAAATAAAAGTGGGAATATTATTACTGATTTTACAGGAAAAACTTTACAGATTTTACAGAAGTATGAAGGTGAGAATTATTTGGGGATAGGTTAATTATTGTCTTACTGAGCAAAGGTGATTTAAAACTAAGTCACTATTCTAAATTGAATAATAGCAGTGTGCATGGACTGAATAAAGAAAACAATTTCTCTTACCAGGCTGTGAAGGTAACTATCACATCACATTCTGCTTCAAATCATAGAAATGACAATGTAAAATGCTCAGGGTTATCAACTTTTTGTCTTAGTCAATTTTTATCTTCTTCATCAATTTTATTTCCATTTTATTTATGACTTTAAAATAAGATTTAACTCAATAGAAAGCTATAGCATGGCCATGTGTTGGAAGAAAATTATTAAAAAGATACACAATTATCTTAACTTTGTGTATTAATTAATTTAATATGATTTCTCTGAAACTCCAAATGGATCTTTATTAACCTCAAGCTAATATTCCAAAACCCATTTGCAACAACAAACAAGTGATAATTATAAAATTATTTAAGCAGTAGAATAATGAGAGAACTGGCACAATATGGTTCACCAAATAATTGTAAAGCTCTAATCATTATGATATGCTACAGGTACAAGATGAATGAAAGCAAAACAAGAAAAAAAAAGATCAATGAAAGCAAAGAATAATCTCAGAAAGCAATGTTAGCAATTATATGCACCAAAGAAAAGATGTTTATTATCTATGATATTTTTTAGAAGGACGTTTTTGCGAGCAAGTAATGATTTACTTCTTCTGGTAGGTCCTATATGCATCCTTTGACAAATAAAAAAGAAAGGTTGATCGTCCAAAACTCTCTTCAGGCAGATGAATGATATTCTGTAAAGAGCAGGGAATGATGGGAAAATATCAAAGAGAAATTTAAGCATCTACATTGAAGGGAAACATTTAGATAATATAAGAACTATTAAATAAATAGGATACTTAATGAGATTACATGAGACAAATCTCCTTGAGGAGATTTAGAGTAAAGCTCTATATTGCTCATTAGGTTTCTGGTTTTAAGGGTGGTATCTTGGAAAAGAGATTGTGTTATGAGGAGCCCAAGGTTTATTTATACCATATGTATTTAAAATTTTATTATTAATAAAAAGTGATTTTCAAACAATTGCAGAAAATTAAGTATTCTTAAGGTGGTTCAAGAAATATGGTAAATTTTGAAGAAAAAAATGAATTCAAATTTCTAAGTCACATCATCACAAAAATAAATTCCAGAAGAGTTGAAGAGTTAAATACAAAACATAGAAATATAAAACCAAAAGTAAATACAAGTGAATACTTGAGAATTATAAAAACATTTTTTCTAAATATCAACAAAAGAAATTTTAAGCTGGAGGTGGTGGTAATTGATATACCTGAATAGCTACGAATTTTACATTATGGTATTGAAAAATACATAAATATTAAAGTTAAAGGCAAATAACAAACAGAAACATAGTTTAGAGCATGTAACTCTAACATTAAATAACCCCTCTAACCAAAGCAGGGAAATCCAACTTAAGGAGCCACATTTGGAGTACTTATCATGTCATTGCTTCTACCAGCGCCTTTTACCTCTAATTATAGCCCATGTTTTTTTCAAATACAATTCAGTTTACCTATATGCCTCACTTTCAAAACAACATTTTGCCAACTCCTTGAGACTTCTGTGTCTCTAAACCTCGCAATTCCGGTAAATGGTAGCTGCTGAACTTTGTCTAGGTAAAAGTCCATTATGGTAGTCTTATCTCAAAGAAATTGCCTACATTCAACAATAAATTAAATTTTGTACTCTCTATAAAACATGAAAATGCTGGAAACTTTAGTATTGTCGTATTCTGCCATTTCTACTGTGCTTGGTGGTATTTCGGAGCACTGGGAACTATTTTTTTTACCCATAACCCCAGCTCTAACTACCTTGTGTATCCTACTCGCAAATAATCTTGCAGATTGTTCCTGGGATCATTATATAGGTACACCCTTAAGGGTATCTCCTCAGTTAACATCTCCCTGACTGAAAACCTCTTTATTTCTAATCATCATCACCATTCTTAGATCTGACTGGGGTGCAGCCAGCCACACCCAATAGTCTGAGAGTGAGAGGTGACCACACCAGAAAGATCAACCATATGATTTAGGGTGAGGGCTTTGGGCCAAGTGATATCAGCCCCACCTCCAGGAGAGGGAATACTGGAGACTGAGTTCATCACATGGGCAATCAATCAATTCTGCTTTTGTAATGAGACCTCAATAAAATCTCTGGACATCTTGCTTCAAGTGAGCTTCCCAGATTGGCAGTGTTCCATGGATATTGTCATCCATGCCAGGAGAGTAATGCATCTTGAGGACAATGAAAACTTCCATTTGGAACCCTCTTGGATTCTTCCCTATGTGTCTTTCCACAGCTAACTTTAATGTATCCTTTCCCTGTAATGAATGTAAGTGTGAGTATAATAGTTTCAATGAGTTGAATTTTGTAAGACCTATTAGCAAATTAGTAAAACTGAGGGTGGTTTGGAGAAACAACAAAACTTGAAGTTGGTGTCAGAAATTAGAGTGATCTTATATGGACTCTTTAACTTTGTAGTTGAACCCTTACTTCTTACAGCTGGGGTCAGTAGTCTTGGGTAGACTTTGTGGTCTGGAGGACCGTGCCCTTAACTTCACAGTTTGGCTAACCCCAGGGTAAGGTCCTTATTGTAATTCAGTCTTGGGTCTCACAAATATTAGCCTGGAGTTTAAAACTGAAGCATATAAAAGGGTCAGGAAGAAGAATTTCAGTTGGGTTGAAATATTACTTAAGATGTTCAAAAAACTGAATGATGACCATTGGACTGGACGGTGGTGAATATGAAGGAGGGTGGTGTGAGAGGTATTGTCAGATCTGACTTACCTGATTTCTATGTGAATAGTCACTCTGTTATATGAAGTGGTATTGTATTAGAGAAGATGTGGCTGATACCAGCAAATATAGCAAAAAGTATATAAATGATAGATAGATGATAGATAGATAGATAGATAGATAGATAGATAGATAGATAGATAGATAGATATACAGGACTCGCTGAGGAGGAGGTGGGGAAAAGGTAATAATTGAAGATAAACCCTAAGTTTTTGCCTTAAGCCACTGGATCTATTTAAATTGAAAGTAAATTTTTGTCTCAATTTCAAGCATAGTAACTAAGTGTATCCTCCCTTCCATATACTAGTTTTCCACTAGGGGAGCTGAAGGGCATCTTTTAGCCATACCAATAAATACCCTCACTTTGGAAGGTGAGAAGAATTCCACAGTCTAGAAAAACTGAAGTTGCTGAGTACTTGCCCCCAGAGCAGCTGCTATAATCATACACCTAGTTTTGTTTCAGTGAACATAGGTGATCACCTCATTCATATAAACAATAATGATGAATTCATCTTGTCAGAGTTGTCTATAAGCTTTGTCTCTACAGCTTCTCCTTCAGAAAGCTGTTCTTAGGTGAGACCATGTCTCCATACATGGAGCATATAAAAGGCTATCTTCAAGGAGGAAAGGCTCATCTGGGTGGATGAACTCAGACAATTTTTGCCATGGGCAACTAAATTTTACCATTTCAGATAAGGAAGGGCACCTTAAAGTATTTATAGTTTTCCATTCACTGAGTTTTAAACAACCCACACTGCAATGTATTGGGACTATCAGAGATCTAAAGAGATAGCCATGCTCAGGGAAAGCTTTTGCCTAGAAAACATTATTGCCATTGAATCACAACTTCAACAAACAAGGACAAGCTTTCCATGTAGCAGGGGGACCACCCTGCATAGCATGGCTGTGCAGTCACCTGATAGGACTTCTAGATGGTCTTTAATTCATTGATTCTATAAATTTATTCATTTATTCATTGAGTCAGGTGCTGTTCTAGACTCTGGAGATATGACAGAGGGGAAGAAACACATTTAAAAAATCCTTTCTCTTGGGAATTTACAATCTAGTGGGGAAGGCAGATGAAAGAGAGTGAGAAAGAGAGAGACAAAGAATGGGCAAAAGAGAGAGAGGGAACAGGAAGAGAAGAGGAGAGAAGAGGAAGATGCCAGAGGGAGGAAATGTGCAGTAGAGATTAAGGAGAGAAAAGAAAGAAAGAAAGGAAGGAAAGTAGAAGTGTTGTGGTAGGGATAAACGTTTACATAGGGTGGGCCAGGGAAGTTTTTGTTCTCACTCTACTTCACTCCCAGTCTTTTATCTGGATAGGTCATTCCAGGACGGCTAGCCTGGCTGACTTTGTCTCAGAAGACCCTTCTTATGGGAATGGCATAAAGTGGAATCTGCCAACAGTTTTGACACTCATTGAAATGCAGATTAATGATGGGAAGGAGGACAATATTGAGTAGAAGTTTATAGTTGTGGATTGGTATTCACATTGTAAGGAGATGGAGCTGAAATCAATGGCAAATGAAAGTAAAACAGGGCCAAACCTCTGAAAATATGAGAATCCAAGGAAGCTCTACTTATTTGTAATACAAATGAGATCTCAAAAGAGTCTTTCACGTCTGTGTATAGTGCTAATTGTACTCGTTGAGCATCAGATTAAAGGGTATTGAGAGCTGGGAAGACCTTGGTGCCGTGGAGGACCATGTTGGTTCCTGCCCAGACTTGGGGATGATCACAAAACCTGCGCTCTTTGGGGAGATGGGCAGAGTGTGCCAATTCAGGTGGAAGTCAGAAAGAAAATGCACTTAGCACATAAGAACATACACCCTTATACCCTGAGGACTGGAATAGAGGAAGGCTGGATTTGGTAACTCGGCAAGTGAGGTTTGAGGCAAAACACAAACACATTCACACACACACACACAAACCTGCTGTGCTGCTGTGAGAACCAACTGGACTTTGGAATTTCTTTTGACCATGGGATTTCTTTTGACAGATAAGAATCTATAATTTATCCATCTGGTCATCAAAAAAGATAATTCCCTAGACAAGGGAGCCCCTTAACATGCAAGTGAAAAAATAGTCAAGCAACGGCTGACATTGTACTCCTTTGCTGCATCCTAGCTATTCTCCTATAGCTGTTTAATAAGTTGAGTTTCTTTTGCATCTTATTTAAAGAAAACTGGTGGAAAACCTGTGAGCCCCAGAGTACCAAATTGTTTTCACCTCAAGGCATTTGTTTGAAATTCTGTTTCCACTCACTCTCTCAGTACCTTTCAATGTCACCACCAAAGATGATCTTCCCTGATTACTGCATAAAAGACATCCTACTGTCTCTCCCTATCCCTTTACCTTATGGCTCCCTCTCCCTCTACCACACCTAGCAGTATGATATATACTTAACCTGTTTATTTTCTGCCTTTCCTTCTAGAAAGTACTGAGAGCAATACCCAACACCTAGCAGGAAAAATTCGTTCTGTAAATCAATAAGCAAAATACTGTACTCAGCAATTTTGCACATCAGTCAAATAAGGATTTTGGAACATGCTTGTATGTAGTCTTATGTAAGGAGCAATATAAACGTAGCAAATATTCAGCATTTCTCTTGGTACATCATAGATCTTAGGAAAATATTTCCAGATTAGTCCTCATGTTGGAGGTAGACTACCCATAATTCTTTAAATCTTGGAGAAAACACAGTTTTATCCAGGTAGTAGGATCCCTTGGGTTTTGCAATCCATATGACAGATAACAAACAAAATCATAACATATAAAAAGCCAACTCTAAGGAAATACTGATTGTCTTTCCTTTGTTGTAGATTCAATGCTTAGTCCTTTGAGGTGTTTCAGGAAGAGTATCATAATAGTATTGCATAAAGGGATAGACAATGAGTGAAAATATTTTAGAAATACTGTACAGGGTCCCCAAATTTATGATTTTTGTATAAAATTAAGAATGTGTAAAGATCGTCTTAACATTTTATTTTATTTTCATTTAAATTTATTTTTATTTGATAAACAATTATTTTCAAAGACTATATGTGATAAAGTAATCAGTTTTTATTGCCATTATTTAGGAAGTTTAAAAGTTATTTTTTTAACTTTATTTTTTGGAGCAGTTTTACTTTTACAACAAAATTAAGAGGAAAATGCACAGATTTCTTATACACCCCTAACCCATACCCCACAGGCATAGCCTTTCCCATTATCAACATCATTCACCAGAAAGGTACATTTTTTACTAAGGATTAACCTACATTGACGCATCATAATCCAAGTTCGTAGCTTACCTTAGGGGTCGCTCTTGGTGTTGTGCATTCTGTGGGTTTGGAAAATGTATAATGACATATATCCATCATTGTAATATCCTTTAGAGCATTTTCACTGCCCTGAGAATCCTCTGTGCTCTGCCTGTTCATCCCCATTGCCCCCAATCTTTTTACTGTCTCCACAGTTTTGCCTTTTACAGATGTCATATAGTTGGAATCATACAATATGTAGCCTATTCTGATGGGTTTCCTCCACTTAGTAATATGCATTTAAGATTCCTCCATGTCTTTTCATGGCCTGATAGCTTATTTCTTTTTAGTGCTGAATAATACTCCATCGTCTGGATCTACCATAGTTTATTCTTTCACCTACTGAAGGATATCCTGGTTGCTTCCAAGTTTTGGTAATTATGAATAAAGCTGCCATAAACATCCATGTGCAGGTTTCTGTGTGGACATACAGGTTCAACTCCTTTGGGTAAATATCAAGGAGTGTGATTGCTGGATTGTATGGTGAGAGTACGTTTATTTTGTAAGAAACTATCAAACTATCTTCCACTGTGGCTGTACCATTGTGCATTCCTACCAGCAGTGTATAATGTATGATGTTGATTCACATCCTCACCAGCATTTGGTATTGTTGGTGTTCTGGAATTGGCCATCCTAATAGGTGTGTAATGGTATCTCATTGTTATTTTGATTTGCATTTCCCTGATGATATATAATGTAGAGCATTTTTCATATACTTATTTGCCATGTGTTTATCTTCTTTGATGAGTCATCCATTAAAGTTTTGACTCATTTTAAAATCAGGTTGTTTGTTTTCTTAATGTTGAATTTTAAGAGTTTTTTGTACGTATTGGATAACAGTCCTTTATCAGATGTATCTTTTCCAAATATTTTCTCCCAGTCTGTTGCTTGTCTTATTTCCTTGACATTGTCTTTCATAGAGCAGAAGTTTCTAATTTTAGGGAAGTCCAGTTTACCAATTATTTCTTTCATGGATTGTGTCTTTGATGTTGTATCTAGAAAGTCATCACCATACCTAAGGCCATCGAAGTTTTCTCCTATGTTATCTTCTAAGGGTTTTATAGATTTGCATTTTACATTTAAGTCTATGATCCATTTTCAATTAATTTTTGTTAAGGGTGTTAGGTCTATATCAAGAGTCATTTTTTTTCTTGCATTTGCGTGTCTATTTATTCCAGTATAATTTGTTGAAGAGACTGTCTTTGCTCCATTGTATTGCCTTTGCTCTTTTGTCAAAGGTCAGGTGACTATATTTATGTGGGTCTATTTCTGAACTCCCCATTCTGTTCTATTGTTCTATTTGTCTATTCCTTTGCCTATACTACACTGCCTTAATTGCTTTATCTTTACAATAAGTCTTGAAGTTGGGTAGTGTCTGTCCTCCAACTTCATTCTTCTCCTTCAGTATTGTATTAAATATTCTGGATCTTATGCCTTTCTATATAAACTTTAGAATCAGTATGTCAATATCCATAAAATAAAGGTTTTTATTTCTTAAATATGAAAGGGTCAAGTATTAGTATTTTCCAGTGTCATGTCCCTATGGTAGGTCATTCAATATTTTTTTCTTAACATCTTTATTGGAGTATAATTGCTTTACAATGCTGTGTTAGTTTCTACTTTATAACAAAGTGAATCAGTTATAC
>NC_041220.1:136130516-136140783 GCF_002837175.3 Physeter macrocephalus | reverse complement strand
ATTGCTTCCATGTCCTGGTTATTGTAAATAGAGCTGCAATGAACATTTTGGTACATGACTCTTTTTGAATTATGGTTTTCTCAGGGTATATGCCCAGTAGGGGGATTGCTGGGTCGTATTGTTAAAGTAATTTGATATTTATTTGTTGCTTCTATAGATTTCTATGAGATAATTTTTAGTTATTTTCAGTTCTGAGAGAACTGTAGTCTCAATGCCATATATGCTTTAGTATAATATTATTTGTCATACAAATCTAAGTTTTTATAGTTTGCCTTTTGGGGGAAGTAAACTTCATGAATCTCATTCATTTATGTGTAGTTTTTGAAGTACCAGGACATCTGTGGTCTTTTATGGTTAGCCTGACTCCTACTCAGAGTAAGGAAGTCCTTGAGCTACTCCAATAAAAATTGTCTAGACTTGTAATAGAGAGCCATTGACTAGAATAAACAAAGCCCCTTACCCAAGGCTCCACAAGGTTAGGATAAGAGAAGGTGAACCAGCTATAAATAAATATGGTAAGAGAAGAACTATTGCAAAAGCTTTGTGCTAACTTGCCACTTCTTTCATATTACTGTGTCTACATTGGTAAGTTTTCTAGGTCTGCATCAAAGCTGCCTGCTGAAGGAATTCTTTATGATGCAGTAAGAGGTATGTTTGAGTGTCCCTATTCGGGAGACTAACTCACTTCCTTTTTTAAGTACCCTGGCAGTTTATGTATTTGTTAATCATACCAATGATCGCTTGCCATCAGTGATCTCTCTATATATCAATAATCAGTGATGTCTTTCAGTATATACATCTATATCTCTATGTATGTATATCTCTCCATCTCTCTCTCTCAATATATATATCGCATGCATGTGCAAGGGGGATGTATTATAAGGAATTGGCTCATGCAGTTATGGACTTGGCAGATTTGAGACCCAAGAGCTGATGCTACAGTTTAAGACAAAAAGCAGGAAAAAACCATTGTCTTAGCTCAAGGCAGTCAGGTAGGAGGAGTTTTCTATCACTCATAGGAAGGTCAGCCAGTTATTCTATTCAGGCCTTCAACTGATTGGATAAGGCCCATGCACCTTAGGGAGAGCAATATGCTTCACTTAGTTTACCTATTCAAAGATTAATCTCATCTAAAACACCCACACAGAATAATGTTTCACCAAATATCAAGGCACCCTGTAAAATTAAGTATCACACAAAGTAATAGATTTTTTTTTGAATGATATTCACATGGATTATGATGCTCAGACATCTCTTCCCTGGGTAAAATGTGCCCCTTCCCCTTTCATTACCTTATGCTGGCTGACAGTCCTTATTTCTCTCACTTGCACCCATACAAATGACTAGCCAAAGGAGATCTTTTTGAAAGATTAGTAAATCTGGGTTTTGTGGCTGTCATTTTTTAAAAAATCTATAGTGTTTCCAAAATAAATGATCTGTTTTTGCTTCTGGATAAGAACTACACATCTTTGGAAAACTTCGGACTACTTAGTTCACGTCATATTTCTGAGAGCTTCATGCTGCATATAGGCATTTTTTACTCATTTACATCATTATATTCATTTTTATAAATTCACTTTTTCCTTTTGCATAAACATGAAATGTGCCTTTCAATTCATATTGTGTATCTTCTACTGCTATGAAGGTAATTGTGAGGGTGAGGAAAGACAGATAAGCTAGACAGCTATTTTTCAAAGAAAGAAGTGACAGTCTTTTGTTCTGGAATGCCATTTGCATTTATAAGATATTTTCTGATGTGTCTATCAGAGTAGGTTAGCAGTACAGTGTTCAATGTTTCAGAATGTGTCTGTATTTCTCATTTCTGATGACCTTTTGACATGGCCTTTACGTGATTTAAAGTAAAGGCTCTCAACTTCTCCATCACCCTAGTTGCTGGTATTTACAAAAACAGGGAAACATGGGAAAAATAAAAGTGAAAATTGAGCATGTGTGCAGTGAATTTAGAAAGAGGAAGATGAATAAGGCTTAATTGTTTTTAGTCAGGGTCTAAACATTAATTAGAAAACTTGTAAAAATTTAACAATAACTCATCAATAATTGTTTGAATCATGCAGATTACCCACCACCAAATTCATCAGATATTTAAGATTTAACTGTCTATAGGGTATATTAATTGAGCAAGATTTAATGTCATTACCTTTTACTTGATTAATGAAATAATTATTTTTCAAATATTTTCTCTTATGGAAGAGTGGCAAGTTGGAAAAATGTACATATATTTTTCTTTTTTTTTTCTCATCTTTTCATCTTGGAAAATTATTGCCAATCAAGATAGAGGAAAATAAAAGCACAGGAATTTTTTGTTGTTGTCTTTTTTACTTTTACTCCCAGTTTAGCCTTTCAATTTTTGGTAACTTTATTACTGAAAATACATTTTGCTTACCATCTCTGTTTTCAAGCAGAAGCAGTTGAAAAAAGCCATAAGGAATAGCTTGTATCCTCTGCCTATGATTTAGGGGTACTGATTCTTTTGGGGCTGCATGTCTTGGACCATCCACAGTTTGAGTGGTTTCATTAGCTCCCATTTTCAGGAAAATTTTATAACTCAAAACATTACTGTGCACTCATGGTACAATGTGGTTTTCCATTGGCGCATTTCCTGCGTCCATGATGGATGAAGTTAATGGCTTCATTCTAATTCTCTTCTTAAAGAATAAAATCTACACGTCCTAATTTCAAATCTGTGGTTGTTTGTTTTACTGCGTAAAAGTTTTTTTAAATATTTATGAAGGAACAAATTATCATACAGTGAAGCAGAATGGGCAGAATGTCATGAATCAGATATAGAAAATCTGGGTCATATCTTGGCTTAACCTAATTCTTTCTAAAGACTTATTTTTTAATGATCAATGGCCACAGATCATCTACTAATGCCATTCAGATAACTTGCAAGTGCATTCCATTGTCTAAAATGATGCTCAACACAGTCAGACTACTCCAAACATGTGCATATTGAATCGGCACATAGTTATCTTTGCAAATAAGTAAAAGCACATAGATACTGATAGTGTCTTGACCTTCTAAATTATATATCAACAGTACATATCAGGGTTTGAAAATATTCAATCTTATTAAAAATTCCTACATATATCTGCTCTTATATAAAGCAACTGGTTGACATGTGGTTAAGATTAACTCTCCCCTTTGTTATTATATAACCCAATCATAAAAACAGTAAAGTCAAGGTGACTAAAAGGCATAATGTGCTTCACACCATCCTGTCTTACCTGTGTGTAATGGTAAAAGAGGAACAACACATAAAAGTGATTCCTTAATATATGAATATTTTAATTTCACATGAACTTGTCTCCAAAAGATATTTTAAATTACAGAAGAAACACTAAAATAACCTATAATTACTTTTGCTACTAAAATTATCTTTATCTCTCTTAACTTTCTTAGAAACTAAACAATAAAACTGACACAGCATAAAAACATGTTACAGACTTCCTTTTCAAGTGTATCACCATACACAGTTCACAATTTTCCCATCACTATGACTGAAAATGCACAGTTCCTTATAAAAAGCAGCCTGCATTCTTGAGAGATCCAATGTTTCATGCTGCGCAAACGCTATACAAAATTGTTTGAACCTCTTCATACCATAGCACCCTTGTTTTTAGTATTGTTTTAAAAGAATGAAGGGTAAGCCCACAGGATGTTACTTGTAAACACAGCTTTTCACACTAATTATGTGTAACTCTACATATATCCATATTTTTTACTTGGATGATACTTGGACAATAAAAGAAGAGCTTACTTGGAAGGGTCATTACAGAGTATAGTTATGAAGTCTGACCTTTGAGTAATGAAAAGACCCAGTGTTTTTAGATCTTGTCACTATTTGTGCCTCTGCCCCTTCACTTATAAGCTGTTTGACACGTCTCCTCAATTATAGCTACGTTGTTTTTAATTCCTGCTTGTCATACTGATTGATTGTTGTCAGTTGCTAGCAGTCAGCAGCAATGCTTTATTGCTTCATGTCATGGGTCAGTATACATTTCTTTGATTTCTTCTGCCCACCATAAAGCAGCTGCTTGGAAATCCTGTTATCATTAACCACTCATCTTATTCAGTATATCTGAGATGCAGTAAATGTTATTTCACAGTTAGGGGACTGGCACTGTTCTAAAGTAAGGAACAATTATTCATACTTTCAAAGCTAAGTTTGGCAATTAGCAAACTTTTGTTGAACGGATACAACATTCTGAGAAGAGTGTTTTTGTGTCTTTGTGTTGTGTTGTGCTTTCCCTGTGTGTTTTTGCTAAACTCTAGAGTGCACTAAAGTTCTTGCACATCTGTAGGAGATGACTGTCTAGTGGGGAGATGAAGGCTTGTTTATACCACATTAGTGTGGGAATGAGTAGTGGAGATAACGTGTACTTTGGAGTCCTTTAGGGCTAAGTTACAATGCTCGCTCTATCATGTAGTACTTGCATTATCTTCTAATATTCTCAGAGAGCTTCTACAGCCAGCCACAGCTTTAAAGTTGGAATGCTGTTTGACTCTACAGGATTTTTTTTTTAATTTTTTAGAATTAAATGAGATTGTACATGTAAAATTGAGAATATATTTTTTGCCGTATATTGGGTACTGAGTAAAACTTATTTTCTTATTTTCCTTCCTCAGCTATCTAATGTCAGTTTGTATTTCAGTGATAGAAATTTGATATTGAAAGTCAGTATCTACAGTAAAGTTAGTTTATTACCACAAAGCTGATTTAGAAGTTTATCATAATACTTGCCTTCCAAGAGAGTTATAGCTCTTCAAAGGGCAAGAAGTCACTGCTACTCATTTTAAAAAACAAAAAAAGTATTTAGTATACCTAGTGAGTCATGGAACACTTTGCTAACACATATATGACGTCCAACTCTGGCTGACTTGTAGATTTATAATTTCAAAGAAAGAAAATTTTAAATTAGGATGTCCAATGAAATCAAACTCCATTTGATTAAAAAGCTACAGTAATCAAAACAGAGTGGTATTTGGCACAAAAACAGACACATTGATCAATGAAACAGAAGAGAGAGCCCAGAAATAAACCCAGGCACTTACGGCCAATTAATCTAAGACAAAGGAGGCAAAAATAAACAATGGAGAAAAGAGTCTCTTCAACAAATGGTGTTGGGAAAAGCTGGACAGCCACATGCAAATCAAGGAAATTAGAACATTCCCTCACACCATATGCAAAAGTAAACTCAAAATGATTTAAAGACCTAAACGTAAGACACGACACCATGAAACTCTTAGAAGAGCACATAGGCTAAATAGTCTTTAACATAAATCAAAGAAATATTTCCTTAGATCAGTTTCCCAAGGCAAAAGAAATAAAAGCAAAAATAAACAAACGGGACCTAATCAAACATAAAAGCTTTTGCACAGTAAAGGAAACCATCTACAAAACGAAAAGACAACCTGCTGAATGGGAGAAAATATTTGCAAATGATGAAACCAACAAGAGGTTAATATCCAAAATATAAAAACAGCTCATACAACTCAATATCAAAAAAACAAACCAATCAAAGATGGGCAGAAGAACTAAATAGACATTTTTCCAAAGAAGACATATAGATAGAAACAGGTACATGAAAAGATGCTCAACATCACTATTATTAGAGAAATGCAAATCAAAACCACAGTGAGATATCACCCCACACCAGTCAGAATGGCTATTATCAAAAAGTCTACAAATAATAAATGTTGGAGAGGGTGTGGAGAAAAGGGAACCCTCGTGCACTGCTGGTGGGAATGTAAATTTGTGCAGCCACTATGGAAAAGAGTATCGAGGTTCTTTAAAAAAACTAAAAATATAACTATCATATGATCCAGCAACTCCACTCCTGGGTATATCTGGAAAAAAAGAAAACTTAAATTTGAAAACATACATGCACCCCAGTGTTCATAACAGCACTATTTATAATAGTCAAGACATGGAAGCAATCCAAGTGCCCATCAAGAGACAATTGGCTTAAGAAGATGTGGTATGTATATATACAATGGAATATTAAAAAGAATGAAATATTGTCATTTGCAGCAACATGGATGGACCTAGAGAGTATAATGGTTAGGTGAAGGTCGGACAGAGAAAGACAAATAATATATGATATCACTTATATGTGGAATCTAAAAAATAATACAAATGAATCTATATACAAAGCAGAAACAGACTCACAGACAGAAAACAAACTTCCCGTTTACCAGTGGGGGATGAGGGGAGGGATAAATTAGGAATATGGGATTAACAGATTAAAAACTACCATACATAAAATAGATAAGCAGCAAGGATTTACTGTATAGCACAGGAAATCTTATACAATATCTTGTAATAATGTATAATGGAATATAATCTGCGAAAAAGAACCCATGAATCACTATGCTGTACACCTGAAACTAACACAGTTCTGTAGGTCAACCATACATCAATAAAAAAATTAGAATGTACAATAAATTCAAACTCCACTGGGCCACTAGAAAACACATGCAACTCTAAAGCATGGAATTTTACATCCTTTACTCATGAGAAAACATTTATACCAAATTAAAATGATATTAGATGAAAATCCTGAAATGCCTCGACCATACTTTAGAAAATTATAATGAAAATGGCCTATTTTATTGGTTCATAGAATTATTAGTCACTGGAAGGAGTGGAAGAAACAGGTCAGAGGAAGTGTTCCGTGGGCTATGACACTTAGATGACCCATTAATTTGATTTTCAATGGGAGTATTTAGTTGTAGGAAAAGGGGTAATTTCCCTTTCCTTTATTTTTATTCCTGAATAATTAGGTCTTCTCAATATTAATAATTTTCTAATAAACAAATGTAGCTATTCCTTATTTATGTTCTAATGCAATTTGTTACCAGTAGCTTTTGGTAATAAAGTCAGGAAGCAAATATAGCAAGATTATTATTTTTTATTGAGATTTCATCGAATAGGGAAGGATGTTTTTTCAAAAAAATTGTCCATAATGCCCTTTTAGATTTATAATATATATTTTTAATATATTTATTTATTTATTTTTGGCTGCGTTGGGTCTTCATTGCTGCACATGGGCTTTCTCTAGTTGCAGCAAGCAGGGGCTACTCTTTGTTGCAGTGCATGGACTTCTCGTTGCAGTGGCTTCTCTTGTGGAGGGCAGTCTCTAGGCACGTGGGCTTCAGTAGTTGTGGCACACGGGCTTAGTTGCTCCACAGCATGTGGGATCTTCCATGACCACGGCTCGAACCTGTGTCCCCTGCATTGGCAGGCAGATTCTTAACCACTTTGGCACCAGGGAAGTCCCTAGATTTATATTTTTATAATGAATTTGTTATCATCTTAACTGTCTGAAAGTGGAAAGCATACACTACATATATTAGTTTGGCAGTTAGATGAATAAAATAGAAAAATATCTAGAGTAGTAGAATGGGCACAGGAATGGATTCTGTTAGACGTGGGTTCCAATCCTGCTTCTGTCCCTGGTTAGCTAGCTGTGTCATTTGGGAGATGTTTATAATAAAATGAAAACCCCAAAACATTTGAGGGTAAGAGAGATAAGTAAAATGTATTTTGCGTAGTTGGTATCAGTAAAAGCTTGTTTCTGTTATTTTGAAATGTTATGGGGATTAGTGGCTAAAATTCCAATTAAGTGGTTTGCCTAATAGTCTATTATAGAAGGAATATGAGATTGAACTAAGAACATGTAATTCCGAGGCAAAAAAGGAAAAGTATCATTGACATATTTTCAGGCATAGAGTTGATGTACGTTGATTGCTGATTTTATGTTGCAGAAGAATGAGGAAAAGAATCAAAAAGAACTGCAGAGTTTTTAACTTTTGTGACTGGAAAGACCATGGTACCCTTAGATTAGCTATAAAAACACAAATGAAAAAGTTTTGGAATAAATGGTGATAATTAAAATTTGGGAATTCAAACTGGGAATCTTGTTTGAAGCTGTGTCTTAGAATTTGAGTTTCCTAAAACTCAATGAAAATAAGCTAAACATAGGAAGAATCAAAACTGAATAAAACACTTCAAGTGGTTACCAAGAAAAGGACAAAGTATGCTCTCATGTCTTCTACTTTTAAACACTGAATCTCAAAATAACAGAAGATTCTTAGAGGACAAGCACAGTACTCCACCCCTTGGTACCAGAGTTGAGTTCACAATACCCTAATAATCCTTATAAATACTTTCAAATCTGGGGAGAAGCAAACTGAACAGCAAATCATTTGTTTTTCTTTTTTTGTTTGAGAATTAGTGGAAACAGCTGCTGGGAATAAGTAGGTAGGCTGGGGAAAAACACATGACGGAGATGACTCTTTCTGAGCAAAGTAAACCTTCCAGGGCTATTCTTAAACTGAGTAAATCATTGGGATCACATAAAAGTTGTTTTCCCTTCTTTGTCCCTGACACTTATGGGGAGTGAAGTTCGGTACAGATATTTTTAAAACTCTCAGAAAAAAGAGCATAGCCCATTTATTTTTAAATAGACTCCAGCTTTATCTACTCAGCTGCAGTTTCTCCATCCGCTCAGCATCCTCTCTAGGCCATACTCAGCCCTCACACTAGAGCTCACAGGGGAAAACAAAACAATCTGTCCTCACATACAATGGGAAGAATGACAAGAATTCTCATGCAGTCATGAAAGCAAATGTCAATGTTGGGTAGAACTGGACTAAAAAAGTAAGCCTACAAAAATAATAGCATACAATAAAGGAAATATCATATGCCAATAAATGAAAAAGAAAACTGTTAGACAAAATAATAGGAAGAAACATAGTGTCCCAAAGTCTAAGAAGTCAGTTCAAGGAAGAAAAAATTTCTCACAATTGTTTCTTGTATATAAATCAGCATAATAAGAATATAATTTAGTAAAATAAGGGCTCAAACACTAAATGATTAAACAACAGAATGAGATAAAAAGTGTATTTCAGACCTAGGATAACCAGAATCGACACAACTCCAATTTGAACTTTACAGTTAGTAAGAACAAAAAAGAGACAAGGTACGACTAAAAATCAAATCACTGTCATAGTGGAAAGGCTTAAGATGATGGCAATTGTTGCAAAAACATTAAAAAAAAATTTCAAACAAATAAAGGGATACATTTTCAGAGTGCAGAGACACAAAATGGAAAATCAAATGCATTTTAAGAAAATGAAGAAGGAACTGAATATCAAAAATTGCCCCATGTTCTAAGGAATTTAATAAAACTTAGACATATTCCAATACAGCAAAATTATTTTTCAAAGATGGAAGAAAGAAAAAAATAATTTGGTAATACAGGTAGAAAAGCAAAGTATTACATAGGTGAAATGCATCAGACTGGTCTCAGTTCTCTTTTTTTTTTTTTAAAAAAAAAGCAAAGACCATAATGAATGTCAAAAGACATTGGAGGAATTGTCTACAAAATCTGAGAGCAAGAATGCCTTGAGAAGTTTATCACCAGAATACAGGCCATTCAGGAATAGAATAAACAAACTCAGTAAACATAGCACCCTTGGAGTTCTTCCTTGGGATGAAGTGGGAGATTACCTACTTGACCACCACATTTACACAAATAAAACATGAATTTAAATATTGAGGCAGGTAAAGGAGTAGCCGTGTTAAAAACTGTGGTAAATTTTGAATCAATTTGGTCTGATATTTCACTTCCGTCCTCCTGCATTTTTGGTAATGTTTGAAATTTTTACAATAAGTATATACCATTTTTACAAAAACAATTGAGTAGTTTTGCTTTACAATAGAAAAAAATAAAACCAGTAGCAATTATATCACATTGTTAGTAGAGATTAAATCAGGTGGTGGAAAGATGGACAGTATTCTTCTCTTTCTTATCTCTTTATTTTTATTTTTAAGAACATCTAAAAACTTTCAAAAATTAGAAAACTTAGTGGACGATGTATTAAGTTTGAGGTGTCTTTAAGATACCCTGTGGGAGATGCTTATCAGGCATTGGGGAACAAGAACTAAAGGTCAAGTTTTGAAATACAAATTTGATAAGGGTTTGACTGGAAGTGATAAATGCAGCCTAGAAAGTGGAGATTATTTTAGAAAATTACCACCAGAGTATCTGTGGACAGAGACCTGTGGATATGACTGCATTTTAAGAAGCAAATAGTAGAAAAAAATCAGAAAATACCAGAAACCTTGCCCGCTCACCCCTTTAATTGGTGAATAGGCTGAAAATCATGAACGAAAAAGTGATAAAAGTCAACAGAACAAAGTTTCTTTTCCTTTTTTTTTTTTTTTTTTTTTTTTTTT
>NC_041220.1:136128441-136130497 GCF_002837175.3 Physeter macrocephalus | reverse complement strand
TCTCCCGTTGCGGAGCACAGGCTCCGGACGCGCAGGCGCAGCGGCCATGGCTCACGGGCCCAGCCGCTCCGCGGCATGTGGGATCCTCCCGGACCGGGGCACGAGCCCGTGTCCCCTGCATCGGCAGGCGGACTCTCGACCACTGCGCCACCAGGGAAGCCCCCAAAGTTTCTTTTCTGACATTGGTGTATTTCCCAGGTTAAAAAAATATATTTCTACTTTTCTATTTCACAGTGTTTTGCCAGTGATTAGCCTAATCTATTGAGGTTCTACAGATCTACTTTCTTTTTTGCAAATGTTTTATCATTCATTCACTATATTCTCTAATTGTTAGAGTATTAAATTTAAGACACAGTTCCTTTTTCTATTGATTTTTTCACCCCCACATCTGGTATACCAGGTTCTGCCTGTGAATTTAATCCCACCCTGCTATATTGGGTCCTCAGCAAATCTTTTCAACTCCCTCTCAATCCATTTCCTAGCCAGGGAATTGACAGAGCAGGAGGAAGAAGCACTTTTTCAGTTTGTTTTCCCAAAGGGAAATACAATTGCTATTTTGGTTGACCAGATTGTTACATATAAATTTAGTTTTTATGCTACAGCTCATTTATACTTTAGTTAGTCAACATGCCTCTGTTGCAGTTATCTAAACATCATGATATGCCAGGTTTTCATTTATGATTTTATAAAGAAAATTCAGTACTTTTCAATATCACTTTAGTTTGTTCAGGTGAAAAAGTTTTATTAGATTTGAACACATCTGCAATTATATATCATGTATGATATACTAGCTTTGAAATAATCTATTTTATTATTCAGGGTCTTATATAACAGATTGTTTGCAACTGATCTTTATATTAGGATTAATTTGTTTTAATGTTTTGAAAATCAGACTAATTTATTTTAAATAGCTTTTATCAGAAAAATAACACTAAACTACAGGCTTCAACTGTTAAGAATGAGAGTTAAACTCACACTGTTACCTAGGTAGTTAGTATTAAAATCAGATGACTATAAGAAAGGAAAATTAAATCTCTCTCTTTTAATATGTGAAAACTCTTAATTGTAATTTGAGGTCTATATTTAAATTTTCAGTAATTTTTATATTGTTAAAATTATTTATCAATGAAATATGTATAATGGCTCAAATAGGCAAAGTAGTTTTTTTCTTTCAGTGTAGAATTTGCATTAAAAATTGAGAATAGCATCTCATTTTCATTAGTAAGCACGTACTATTTTTTTAAAATTCACTTTGACAATCTTAATACAACATACAACTAATAATTACACTGAGATCTCTGAACTGTCAATGACTTATTCCCAACCAAAAGAAAGTCTAAAAATCTTAAGGGAAAAACATACAGCAAATTGGAATTTTCGTATAAAACTAAAGTATCATTTGTCTGACCAGAAATTCAGAAAAAGCATCTAAATGCATCTGCCTCAAGATCTGTTTAATTTAACATAGAGAACAGTACTAAACTTTGAGGAGGACAGCAATTCTTAGTGTCATAGAGAGATACAGACCCTTAATCTGGTAGTAAGAATCATGGCATATTCAAAAGAACTGTGTTAGGTGAGAAAGTCAACTCTACCAGCTGAGGGTAAGATCTAAAAATCCATTCTTTTCAGAACTTGACATTGGGACTTGACCTGTGAGACCCATGGGTCACAGACAGGAAATAGATGTAGAAGCTCAAGTTGGAGTCTCACGTGAGCCCTGGGACGCGCGGGGGAGCGGGGGCACACCTGAATTCAACCCCAAAATGCATCAACTTGGTTGTAGAAGGAATATTTTAGTATTTGCTCTAAATAACCTAAGTTGTCCATGAGAAAACGTGTTGCCTGCAGGTAGATAGATGGCATGGGGCTGAAAATCTGCTAATGTCACATTACACTTTTTTGCTCTCTATCTCTTCTCTCTCTGTGTGTGTGTGTGTGTGTGTGTGTGTGTGTAAATTACTGTTATAATTAAATAGTTTTTAGATGAATGACATCATCAATTTAGCTGTTAAATTTAAAGCCTATGATTTTCTGATTTGGGGGGAGCAGTATC
>NC_041220.1:136126971-136128283 GCF_002837175.3 Physeter macrocephalus | reverse complement strand
TCTCCCTCCCTCCCACCGTCCCTATCCCACCCCTCTCGTGGTCACAAAGCACAGAGGTGATCTCCCTGTGCTATGCGGCAGCTTCCCACTAGCTATCTAATTTACATTTGGTAGTGCATATATGTCCCTGCCACTCTCTCACTTCGTCACAGCTTACCCTTCCCCCTCCCCATGTCCTCAAGTCCATGCTCTAGTAGGTCTGTGTTTTATTCCTGTCCTACCACTAATCTCTTCATGACATTTTTTTTTCTTAGATTCCATATATATGTGTTAGCATACGGTATTTGTTTTTCTCCTTCTGACTTACTTCACTCTGTATGACAGACTCCAGGTCTATCCACCTCATTACAAATAACTCAGTTTCATTTCTTTTTATGGCTGAGTAATATTCCATTGTATATATGTGCCACATCTTCTTTATCCATTCATCTGTTGATGGACACTTAGGTTGCTTCCATGTCCTGGCTATTGTAAATAGAGCTGCAATGAACATTGTGGCACGTGACTCTTTTTGAATTATGGTTTTCTCAGGGTATATGCCCAGTAGTGGGATTGCTGGGTCATATGGTAGTTCTATTTTTAGTTTTTTAAGGAACCTCCATACTGTTTTCCATAGTGGCTGTATCAGTTTACATTCCCCCCAACAGTGCAAGAGAGTTCCCTTTCCTCCACACCCTTTCCAGCACTTATTGTTTGTAGATTTTTTGATAATGGCCATTCTGACTGCTCTGAGGTGATACCTCATTGTAGTTTTTATTTGCATTTCTCTCATGATTAGTGATGTTGAGCATCTTTTCATGTGCCTCTTGGCCATATGTATGTCTTCCTTGGTGAAATGTCTGTTTAGGTCTTCTGCCCATTTTTTAATTGGATTGTTTGTTTTTTGTTTGTTTGTTTGTTTTTGTGGTACGTGGGCCTGTCACTGTTGTGACCTCTCCCGTTGCGGAGCACAGGCTCTGGACGCGCAGGCTCAGCGGCCATGGCTCACGGGCCCAGCCGCTCCGTGGCGTGTGGGATCCTCCCGGACCGGGGCACGAACCCGCGTCCCCTGCATCGGCAGGCGGACGCGCAACCATTGCGCCACCAGGGAAGCCCATGATTGTTTGTTTTTTTGATATTGAGCTCCATGAGCTATTTGAATATTTTGGAGATTAATCCTTTGTCTGTTTTTTCATTTGTAAATATTTTCTCCCATTTGAGGGTTGTCTTTTTGTCTTGTTTATGGTTTCCTTTGCTGTGCAAAAGCTTTTAAGCTTCATTAGGTCCCATTTGTTTATTTTTGTTTTTATTTCCATTTCTCTAGGAGGTAGGT
>NC_041220.1:136124305-136126909 GCF_002837175.3 Physeter macrocephalus | reverse complement strand
TATATTTCTGTTTTTGTGCCAGTACCATACTCTCTTGATTATTGTAGCTTTGGGATATAGTTTGAATTCAGGGAGACTGATTCCTCCAACTCCGTTTATCTTTCTCAAGATTGCTTTGGCTATTCGGGGCCTTTTGTGTTTCCATATGGATTGTAAAATTTTTTGTTCTAATTCTGTGAAGTATGCCATTGGTAGTTTGATAGAGATTGCATTGAATCTGTAGTTTGCTTTGGGTAGTATAGTCATTTTCACAATATTGATTCTTCCAATTCAAGAACATGGTATATTTCTCCATCTGTTTATGTCATCTTTGATTTTTTTTATCAGTATTTTATAGTTTTCTGAGTACAACTCTTTTGCCTCCTTAGGAAGGTTTATTCCTAGGTATTTTATTCTTTTTGTTGCAATGGTGCATTTCCTTAATTTCTCTAAATGGGAATGTTTCCTTAATATCTCTTTCTGATTTTTCGTTGTTGGTGTATAGGAATGCCAGAGATTTCTGTGCATTAATTTTGTATCCTGCAACCTTACCAAATTCATTGATTAGTTCTAGTAGTGTTCTGGTAGCATCTTTAGGATTTTCTATATATAGTATTATGTCATCTGCAAACAGTGACAGTTTTACTTCTTATTTTCCAATTTGTATTCCTTTTATTTCTTTTTCTTCTCTGATTGCCAGGCTAGGACTTCCAAAACTATGTTGAATAACAGTGGCGAGAGTGGACATCCTTGTCTTGTTCCTGATCTTAGTGGAAATTCTTTCCGTTTTTCACCATTGAGTTTGATGCTTGCTGTGGGTTTGTCATATATGGCCTTTATTATGTTGAGGTACATTCCCTCTATGCCCATTTTCTGGAGAGTTTTTATCATAAATGGGTGTTGAATTTTGTCAGAAGCTTTTTCTGCATCTTTTGAGATGATTGAATGGTTTTTATTCCTTAATGTGGTGTATCACATTTGTTGATTTGCATGTATTGAAGAATCCTTGATTCCTGGGATAAATCCCACTTGATCATGGTGTATGATCCTTTTAATGTGTTGTTGTATTCTGTTTGCTAGTATTTTGTTGAGGATTTTTACATATATGTTCATCAGTGATATTTGTCTATAATTTTCTTTTTTGTGATATCTTTTTCTGGTTTTGGTGTCCGGGGGGTTGTGGCTTCGTAGAATGAATTTTGGAATGCTTCTCCCTCTGCAATTTCTTGGAAGAGTTTGAGAAAGATCTGTGTTAGCTCTTCTCTAAATATTTGATAGAATTCACCTGTGAAGCAACCTGGTCCTGGACTTTCGTTTGTTGGAAGATTTTTAATTACGATTTCAATTTCATTACTTGTGATAGGTCTGTTTATATTTTCTAATTCTTCCTGGTTCAGTCTTGGAAAATTGTACCTTTCCAAGAATTTTTCCATTTCTTTGTGGTTGTCCATTTTATTGGCATATAGTTGTTTGTAGTAGTTTCTTATAATCCTCTGTATTTCTGTGGTGTCAGTTGTGAATTCTCCTTTTTCATTTCTAATTTTATTGATTTGCATCCTCTCCCTTTTTTTCTTGATGAGTCTGGCTAAGGGTTTATCGATTTTGTTTATCTTCTCAAAGAACCAGCTTATAGTTTTATTAATCTTTGCTATTGTTTTCTTTGTTTCTATTTCATTTATTTCTGCTCGAATCTTTATGATTTCTTTCCCTCTACTGACTTTGGGGTTTCTTTGTTCTTCTTTCTCTAATTGTTTTAAGTGTAGGGTTAGATTGTTTATTTGAGATTTTTCTTGTTTCTTGAGGTGAGATGGAACTGCTATAAACTTCCCTCTTAGAACTGCTTTTACTGTGTCCCATAGGTTTGGGGTTGCTGTGTTTTTGTTTGTCATTTGTTTGTATGTATTTTTTTTAATTTCCTCTTTGATTTCTTCAGTGATATCTTAGTTATTTAGTAGCACACTGTTTAGTGTGTTTTTTACAGTTTTTTTTCCTGTAATTGATTTCCAGTCTCATAGCATTGTGGTCAGAAAAGATGCTTGATTCGATTTCAATTTTCTTAAATTTTCCGAGGCTTGATTTGTGACCCAAGATGTGATCTATCCGGAGAATGTTCTTTATGTACTTGAGAAGAAAGTGTATTCTGCCACTTTTGGGTGGAATGTTCTATACATATCAATTAAATCTATCTGGTCTATTATGTGATTTAAAGCTTGTGTTTCCTTATTTATTTTCTGTTTGGATGATCTGTCTGTTGGTGTAAGTGGAGTGTTAAAGTCCCCTACTATTATTGTGTTACTGTCGATTTCCCCTTTTATGGCTGTTAACAATTGCCTTATGTATTCAGGTGTTCCTATGTTGATATCTTAGTTATTTAGTAGCACACTGTTTAGTGTGTTTTTTACAGTTTTTTTTCCTGTAATTGATTTCCAGTCTCATAGCATTGTGGTCAGAAAAGATGCTTGATTCGATTTCAATTTTCTTAAATTTTCTGAGGCTTGATTTGTGACCCAAGATGTGATCTATCCGGAGAATGTTCTTGAGAAGAAAGTGTATTCTGCCGCTTTTGGGTGGAATGTTCTATACATATCAATTAAATCTATCTGGTCTATTGTGTCATTTAAAGCT
>NC_041220.1:136122616-136123747 GCF_002837175.3 Physeter macrocephalus | reverse complement strand
TTTTTTTTTGCGGTACGCGGGCCTCTCACTGTTGTGGCCTCTCTTGTTGCGGAGCACAGGCTCCGGACGCGCAGGCACAGCGGCCATGGCTCACGGGCCCAGCTGCTCTGTGGCACGTGGGATCTTCCCAGACTGGGGCACGAACCCGTGTCCCCTGCATCAGCAGGCGGACTCTCAACCACTGCACCACCAGGGAAGCCCTTAAGTCTATTTTATCTGATATGAGTATTGCTACTCCAGCTTTCTTTTGATTTCCATTTGCATGGAATATCTTTTTCCATCCCTTCTCTATCAGTCTGTTTGTGTCCCTAGGTCTGAAATGGGTCTCTTGTAGACAGCATATATATGGGTCTTGTTTTTGTATCCATTCAGCCAGTCTGTGTCTTTTGGTTGGGCATTTAATCCATTTACATTCAAGGTTATTATCGATATGTATGTTCCTATTACCATTTTCTTAATTGTTTGGGGTTTGTTTTTGTGCATCTTTTTCTTCTCTTGTGTCTCCCGCCTAGAGAAGTTTCTTTAGCATTTTTTGGAAAGTTGGTTTGGTGGTGCTGGATTCTCTTAGCTTTTGCTTGTCTGAAAAGCTTTTGATTTCTCTGTCAAATCTGAAGGAGAGCCTTGCTGGATAGAGTGTTATTGGTTATAGGTTTTTCCCTTTCATCTCTTTAAATATATCCTGCCACTGTTTCTGGCCTGAAGAGTTTCTGTGAGAAATCAGTTGATAACCTTATGGGGATTCCTTTGTATGTTATTTTTTGTTTTCCCTTGCTGTTTTTAATATTTTTTCTTTGAATTTAATTGTTGTTAGTTTCATTAATATGTGTCTTGGCGTGTTTCTCCTAGGGTTTATCCTATATGGGACTCTCTGTGCTTCCTGGACTTCGGTGACTATTTCCTTTCCCATGTTAGGGAAGTTTTCCACTATAATCTCTTCAAATATTTTCTCAGGCCCTTTCTTTTTCTCTTCTTTTTCTGGGACCCCTATAATTCGAATGTTGATGCACTTAGTGTTGTCCCAGAGGTCTCTGCGATTGTCTTCCATTCTTTTCATTCTTTTTTCTTTATTCTGCTCCTCAGCAGTTATTTCCACCATTTTGTCTTCCAGCTCACTTATTCATTCTTCTGCCT
>NC_041220.1:136115046-136115822 GCF_002837175.3 Physeter macrocephalus | reverse complement strand
TTTTTTTTTGCGGTACGCGGGCCTCTCACTGTTGTGGCCTCTCTTGTTGCGGAGCACAGGCTCCGGACGCGCAGGCACAGCGGCCATGGCTCACGGGCCCAGCTGCTCTGTGGCACGTGGGATCTTCCCAGACTGGGGCACGAACCCGTGTCCCCTGCATCAGCAGGCGGACTCTCAACCACTGCACCACCAGGGAAGCCCTTAAGTCTATTTTATCTGATATGAGTATTGCTACTCCAGCTTTCTTTTGATTTCCATTTGCATGGAATATCTTTTTCCATCCCTTCTCTATCAGTCTGTTTGTGTCCCTAGGTCTGAAATGGGTCTCTTGTAGACAGCATATATATGGGTCTTGTTTTTGTATCCATTCAGCCAGTCTGTGTCTTTTGGTTGGGCATTTAATCCATTTACATTCAAGGTTATTATCGATATGTATGTTCCTATTACCATTTTCTTAATTGTTTGGGGTTTGTTTTTGTGCATCTTTTTCTTCTCTTGTGTCTCCCGCCTAGAGAAGTTTCTTTAGCATTTTTTGGAAAGTTGGTTTGGTGGTGCTGGATTCTCTTAGCTTTTGCTTGTCTGAAAAGCTTTTGATTTCTCTGTCAAATCTGAAGGAGAGCCTTGCTGGATAGAGTGTTATTGGTTATAGGTTTTTCCCTTTCATCTCTTTAAATATATCCTGCCACTGTTTCTGGCCTGAAGAGTTTCTGTGAGAAATCAGTTGATAACCTTATGGGGATTCCTTTGTATGTTATTTTTTGTTTTCCCTTGCTGTT
>NC_041220.1:136099820-136114663 GCF_002837175.3 Physeter macrocephalus | reverse complement strand
ATTCTTTTCATTCTTTTTTCTTTATTCTGCTCCTCAGCAGTTATTTCCACCATTTTGTCTTCCAGCTCACTTATTCATTCTTCTGCCTCAGTTATTCTGTTATTGATTGCTTCTAGTGTATTTTTCATTTCAGTTATTGTGTTGTTCATCTATGTTTGTTTGTTCTTTAGTTCTCCTAGATCTTTATTAAACATTTCTTGTATTTTCTCAATCTATTCCTCCATTTTATTTCCAAGATTCTGGATCACCTTTACTATTATTACTTTGTATTCTTTTTCAGGTAGATTGCCTATTTCCTTTTCATTTATTTGGTCTTGTAGGTTTTTACCTTGCTCCTTCATCTGGGACATATTTTTTTGCCATCTCATTATTATTATTTTTTTTTATGAGTGGGATTGTGTTCCTGTCTTACTGGTTGTTTGGCCTGAGGCTTCCAACACTGGAGTTTGTTGGCTGTTGAGTAGAGCTGGGTCTTGGTGCTGAGATGAGGACCTCTGTGAGACCTCACTCTGATGAATATTCCCTGGGGTCTGAGGTTCTCTGTTAGTCCAGTGGTTCGGAATCACAGCTCCCACCTAAGGAGCTTTGGCCTGACCCCCAGCTTGTGAACCAAGACCCTGCAAGCCACATAGGGTGGCAAAAAAAAAAAAAAAATAGAACAATAACAAAGTAAAAATTAAAATTAGACTAGGAAACTCACATATATTAGAAAGAATATAAAAATAAAAATATAAATGAATCAACAGCCAGAAGGTACAACAGTACCACAATAGTAAAAAAGAGGAGGAGGGAAAAGGGAAAAAAAAGAAAAGTGGGGGAAAAGGCCTTGGCTGTGGAGGGCGGAGCCTAAGCAATGGTGAGGTTTGGGTGGTGGGTGGGGCCACTGCTCAGGACCCACAGGGTTGGAAACGATCCTGGGGGCTGTGGGGGGTGGGGCTTAGGCTCAACAGAACAGAAGGGGGCCCAGACGTGCCCCCCACCCCTGGTCTCAGAGGGCAGGGGACCTCACCTGGGAGCCCAGCAGGCTTCCTGGGCTCTAGGGGTCAGGGCAAATGCCCTCCTCTCCTCTCCCACTCCTCCTGGAGGGCCCCTCCCACATGGCTCTCCTGATCTCTCTGGCCTCAGGGGTGCCGATCCTGTCTGGCCTACACTTCTCCTCCCCATGTCCTACCGGTTCACTTGGGGGTTTCTCCCTTATCCTTGGGTGTCAGAGTTCCCCATCAGCAGCCGGCAGGTGCCCTAGCTGTGGAGAGATGCTAACTCGGTGTCTTCCCACACCACCATCTTCTATATGTGAATTTTAATAGAAACATTTGGCTGCTGATATATCAATATCACTCTTTGATTTCTTTTTCTTCATATAATAATGGCCTCTTTTTTTGTTTGTTTTTTTTTGGGCTGCATGGCATGTGAGATCTTAGTTTCCCAACCAGGGATCGAACCTGTACTTCCTGTAGTGGAATTGTGGAGTCTTAAATACTGGACTGCCAGGGAAGTCCCTAATAATGGCCTTTTAAATTGTTCAACTGTAACCTCAAACTATAATATCCATGTATAGTAACTTCTTTTTCTTTTTGTGGTACGCGGGCCTCTCACTGTTGTGGCCTCTCCCGCTGCAGAGCACAGGCTCCGGATGTGCAGGCTCAGCGGCCATGGCTCACAGGCCCAGCTGCTCCACGGCATGTGGATCTTTCCGGACCAGGGCATGAAACCGTGTCCCCTGCATCGGCAGGCGGATTCTCAACCACTGCACCACCAGGGAAGCCCCATGTATAGTAACTTCTTGAGCCAGGCCACCAGTTTATAGCAAAATACACATCCAGTAATTTTGACTATAAACTTCTACAAAAGATAGAATTCACATTACCCTTTATGAGGAGGATATTGTTGATTTTTGAGGGGAAAATATGCAGCAGACAAGCAACCACATGAAACTGGAGGGAGTAACCAGGTTCATATGTAAAATTGGATTTTTCTTTCAAGGTTTTATTTTTATTAAGTATTCTCCATTTTTTACAAAGAAAACATGCAAACTGACTCTGTGGTTATTTTATAATTGTGCAATATTTCTTTCAAAATCCTTGTTTCTCTGCTCAGCAATATACTTTAATACATTAGGGTTAATACAGGTTGTGTTCTTTATACTACCATTTTCCATATGCACAGAAAAGAAATAAGACGTGTGATTTTCAACCATATATATTACATTAAAGCAGAGATGATGCAATATGGGTTATTAGGAATGCTTTTAATACTCTGAAACCTTGAGAAAAAGAAAAGCCACCCCTTCACCTTCAGCAGCTACCCCAGCATTCTTGGTTAGGTATTGGTGTCACAGGGGACAGTTGGGTCTCACAGCTAGGTGCTGGTACCCACTTTGAATGTGTGAATTTTGCAAAATAACAGGATCAAGCAAGGCCACTCTGATCAAGACAGAAGTAAGATTACTCCATAATTATGGTTGAACTTAGATAAGAAAAAGAACATTGTCTAAACCTCAAATATAACCAAATATGTCTTCTTCTTGGATGAGTGACTGCTGCCTCTGCATTTATTACAGCCTCAGCCTCACTACATTCTTTACATTAGATAAGATTTATTAAGATAGGCTACCATAGCATTCCCTCTGCTTCCTGACTGCATGAAATCCAGAGCAAAGCATCACGTCTTTGAAATATCTCCCAAAATCACCTAACATAAGGTCAGATCATAGAATTCCTTTTAAACACCATCTTACAGAGACATTACATGATTCTCATTAGTGTACTTTCTTCTGCCTTGCAATAAGTCAGTAAGCCCAGTATTTTTCAACTGCAGGTGTGTTTCTGGTAGTTCTTGGCTGGAGGCCACTGACACCTCTTCTGGCACCTTTTTTTTTTTTTAAAGAACTATTAAGTATCAAGTATGTTCACATCTGGGATTTCTTCCATGTCTTCCTCTTAAGCATTTTCAAAAATTGAAATTTTAAATTTCAACTAAATTAAAGATTTTAAATAGTGATAGTCATGCCTTCTTCACAAGTCAAAAGATGTCAATATGAATTTTTTCTCTCTCTCTTTCAGCAATGTGTGGCTTTTTAACATTTAAATGTATAATAGGAATTTATATACAGCCTATCTTCATTATTCATGAATTCCATATTTGTGAATTTGTCTACTCACAAAAATGTATTTTCAATCCTCAGATCCATACTTGTGGCACTTTTATGGACATATGTGGACAGGTGCAGAGTAGTAAACATTTGAATTGCCTCACAGGCATGTTCCCACCTGAGAACAAACAAGGTGATACCATGCTTTATTGTTTCAACTCTCATACTGTAAAGAAATGTCTTTTTTTGTGGTCTGTTTTGTGCCAGATTTTTCTCATTTTTGTGTGTTTTTTGTTAGTGATTTCCTATTTAAAATGGTCTCCAAGCTTAGTGCTGAGGTGCTGGAGAGTGTTCTTAAGTCAGAGATGACTATGATGTGTCTTATGGAGAAAATATGTGTGTTGGATAATCTTTGTTCAGGCATGAGTTAGAGTGCTGTGGACCATGCAGTTTAATGTTAATAAATCAACAACATATATTAAATAAGATGTCTTTTAAAACAAACGTAAATGAACTGGGGAAAATAAATACACAAAAAGGAGTATAGGGCCTACCCTGGAAAATAGGTCCTGGAAGCAACCCAAGTATTTAATTGAAACCCGTGAGAAACTATGGCCTAGGAAAATCATAACTGCAGATAGACCAATATTTATACAGTTTTAAATTTATCTTTGAACCATCTCAGTCTCTGTTTGGATCAATATGATCTGCTCCTACTCTAACTAGAGGTAAGAAAAATAAATGAATTTCTTCTGAAGAAAGGTAACATCATTCAGAGTCTCTATAATTTATCATTAAAATGTTTAGCATTCAATAAAAAATTACAAATTATGACAAAAGACATGAAATTGGGAAAAAAGAAAACAATAAAAATCAGATAATATAAACAGACTCACAGGTGATCCAGATATTAGTTATCAGACACAGATTTACAAATTAATAATACAAAGTACATATTAATTACTCAGTATTTTCAGGAAACTGATGACACATTTGGGAATTTAATTAGAGAATTGAGGTTTATAAAGAATTGTCATACAGAATGCTAGAAATTGTTGAGAAAAAGTGGTTGGAAGTAGGGCTATAGAAAATATAGAGAATAAAATACAGAGAGGAAAAAATGAATTGGAATAAAGCACAAAAAATAATATGAAACATCAGAAATGATTTATTTTAAAGTTCAAAATAAATGTAAGTGGGGTCTCTGAAGGAGAGAGGAAATAAATATTTTTAAAAAATTTTCCGAAAAAATGATGAAATTCCTCAAGCCCCAGATTCATAAAGACCAACAGATTACATAAAGGATAAATACAAAAAAACCACATCTAATCATGTTATTGTAAAACAGTTGAAAACAATGATAGAGAGAAACATTCAGAGCTCCTAAAGGAAATAAAGGCACATGACTTTCAAAGACAAAAAATCAGACTGATAGCTGACTTTACTATAGAAATGGTAGAAGAAGGAAAACGATATAGTGACATTTAAAATTCTGAAAGAAAATAATTACCAATATAGAAGTCTATTGCTGATAAAAGCATCCTTCAAAAATGAAATTATAGAAAGATGCTTTCAGGGAAACAAACAAAAAAAATTTCGCACCAGTAGCCCACATTAAAAATAATTACCAATATAGAAGTCTATTGCTGATAAAAGCATCCTTCAAAAATGAAATTATAGAAAGATGCTTTCAGGGAAACAAACAAAAAAAATTTCTCACCAGTAGCCCTGCATTAAATGATTTACTTTTTAAGGCATAAATAAAATGATCTCTGATGGACACACCACAAAAGGAAATAATAAAGACCACTACAAAGCATAAATGAATTATTAAAGCCAAATGAATATTGTTTATAATATTAATAATTTAAAATAACATATATTAAAATAAATATGAAAAATCACCGATATTGGAGACAAATTCAAATAAAAACCACAGTGAAATACCACTACAACTCATTAGAATGGCTGAAATGAAAGAAAGAAAGAAAAAAGAAAGAAAGAAAGAGAAAGAGGACGGAAGCTAGGAAGGAAGGAAGAAGGAAGGAAAGCAATAGCAAGTGTTGGCAAGGATATGGAGATAGTGGATCTGTCACATAATGCTGCTGTGAGTATAAACTGGTAATTGGTGATACTACTTTGGAAAAATATTTGTCAGTATTAATTGATACTGAGCTTATGTATACCCCATGTTGTAGAAATCCCACTCCAAGATACAATAACAACAGAAATGCATATGCAACAATGAACACTTACATAATATTTCTGCAAAACTAGATTGATGTATCTCCCAAATATAATGAATATTAGGAGAAAGAATTGAAGCACAAAGAGTATACTCCATGACATCCTTTTGATATTTTAAAGTATATAAAAAACAAAACTAATCTCTGGTGATAGAAATCAGAATAGTGTATATATTTTGGGGCACATAATGGGAGGGAGAGGACACATGGGTAGTTTCTGGCTACATAGTGATGTCTGATATTTTGATTGGGGTGATGCTTCCTGGGTATGTTTACAAGGTACAATTCATTAATATGTAAATGCAAGATTTGTTTTGCAATGACTTTTCTTTATTACACTTAGACATAAAAAGTTTAGATATAATCAAACTAGTGTAATATTTTGAGTAAATCAGTCCTATATACCTCAGCTAAATCTTCTGTAACAAATAAACATTATTCTCTTTTCCTTCTTGTAACTTTCCTTCCCACACTCCAAAGCCATTGTTCTTTCTCTGGGAGGAGAAATAATCGGGAATAATTATACAAAGCCACTGTAAAAAAAAATGTTCAAGAGAAAGAACAACATATCTATTTCTACTAAAAAAATAATTATATTAGTTTGTATTCAGGAAACTCATGCTTTAAATGTAGCTCTTCCTTAAACAGCAAGGATTTACTGTATAGCACAGGGAACTATATTCAATATCTTGTAATAAACTATAAAGGAAAATAATAAAAAAGGAAAATAGATATATGCATATATATGTATAACAGAATCACTTTGCTATGCATGAGAAACTAACAGAATATTGTAAATCAACTATACTTCAATAAAAAATAAATAATAAAATTTAGCTCTTCTTTAACTTGCTCTATGATACTGGGAAAAGAATCAGTGTCACTTATGTTTAATTTGTAAAATGCTGTATGATATTATAAAATCACCCAGTTCCCCTGTTTTGGAATACAACAATATCTTGCATGTGATTATGTGACAGTACTTGCTTATGAAAAATATGTCAAATGTCATAACTATATATTTGAAAATCCAAGATATACTTCGAAGAAAAAAATTAGTGCCACCACATAGATTAATAATGTTAAGACTCATCATTGATAACAATAATTGCATTTATAGGTAGTACCTTAATTGGGAGGAATTTAAACCATTTTAGAAAAAAGGTGCTGTAAAACAAGAAACTGTCTTCATATTGTTCTTGAGACACAAGCAATTTACTTGATAGAATCATCCTTAACCATTTTACCCCATTCTACATTTAATTTGATGAATCATAGTATGACACACAAGAGACGATCACATTGCAAGGCAGAAATAGAGACACAGACATAGAGAACAAACGTATGGATACCAAGGGGGGAAAACTGGGGCGGGGGTGGTGGTGGTGGTGGGATGAACTGGGAGACTGGGATTGACATATATACACTAATATGTATAAAATAGATAGCTAATAATAGCCTGCTGTATAAAAAAATAAATTAAATTCAAAAAAAAGGAGACAGTCACATTTTTTTAAAGCAGATGGTAATTGTCAATTCCTAATTGAAAACTTGTCAGTCCATTGATACAAACTAGGGAATACACTTTTCAAATGGAAGGTAGAAATTAAGAAAATAAAGAACAAAGAGAAGGCCCTCTGTGAATTCTTAACACCAACAGACAAAATCCAACTGCAAATAAACCAAATTTTAAAATATCAGCAGTAAGGGAAAATTGATTTTTCACCTCCTTGTTTGAAACTTTTGGTCAAGATAAAATCAGTATTTTATCTAGCAATCTAAGTTTTGTCCGAGGCTGTCACTAATTCCAATCATGACCTTCCACTATCATTAAAAATATCATTTAGACAATTATATTTTAAAGCAGTTACATTTTAATTTCTTATTAGTCAAATAGGCAGCCTCTGTGACTATGAAAATGGAGTGTGCTATCCTACATAGGCCTGAGAAGATATAAAAAGTTCAACTGTAATTACTTCTGAAATGTTCTTTAACCTGCTTACAAACTAATGAGCTAGACTGTCACTGTTTCATGGGCGCAGGCAGAAGACAGGACACTATGACACTACTGATTTAGAGACAAAGAATTTTGTCACGCAAGGCAGAATAAGCAGCTAGCACAACATGTTGTGGCTGTAAACACAGCCCTGTAAAATGTGTTCCTGGCATACCCACAGGAATGTTCAGGGATTCTCAGGGCCCATTGCCTTTCCCAACAGTCTTAAGGGTTTCCCCAAACATAATGTATTACTCTGTTGCTGCATTGCTTGCAATGTATTGTCATTTTAAACGTTTTAATTATTTTATTCCAACTAGACTGTGAAAACGAGAGAAGAGTCCACTCATTTTTGTGACCTCAGCATCTGTGGACATCAACATAAATTAGTGTTTCCTCTGCTCCTCTATTGCTGCATAATGAATCACCCCAAATAGCTTAAGACAACAATAATTTCATCAGCTCTCATGGTTTCTGCTTGTTTGGGCATTTCTGACTTGGGACCTTTCACCAAGCTGCAGTCAGATGGCTGCTGCAGCTGGAGCTCTGTGGGCTGGGAGAAGATGGAGGCTCTCTGGTTTTTTTTGTTTGTTTGTTTGTTTGTTTTTTTAGTTTAATGTAGCATGAGGGGTTTTTCCTATAATCTCTCCTGGGTGCTTTTGAGGTTTTTCACAGCATGGTTGCCTCAAGGTACTCAGACTTAGTGCTCCCAAAGAGGAGTGTCCCTGAAAGTAAGACAGAGACATCCTTTCCCTCTGTTACTTAACAGTCACTTCCTCCAAGGTCAGTAGCCTACTCAGGCGCATGGAGGAGTATATAGGATCCCAACAGCATGGCAGAAGTGTCAAGGTTACATTTTCAGAAGAGAAAATTTGATGAGAGATAACATTGTGGCCATGCTTGGCATATACAAATTGCCATATTAATATAGTTTTACACATTGTTGAAGGAAAGAAAAATAGAAGATAGGAAAGGTATGATATTGTGATTTATATTTGTTTTTTGTCCCTCTTTTTGGCACAAAGTTCCTAAAGCCCTTGGAATTTCTTAAGTGAAAAGAGTGATAAAAGTGTCATAATATTCATAAAAATCCCTGTCAACCACACCTGAGTTTATGTTAATCAGGTGACTTGGAAAACACCTCAAGATGGGGGCTGGTTGGCAGGGGAACCAAACTTGCGATTAGAAGGTCAGAAGTTTTCTCTCTCTTTTTTAAAGTAAATTTATTTATTTTATTTATTTATTTTTGGTTGCATTGGGTTTTTGTTGCTGCCCGCAGGTTTTCTCTAGTTACAGTGAGCTGGGGCTACTCTTCGTTGTGGTGCGCGGGCTTCTCATTGCAGTGGCTTCTCTTGTTGCAGAGCATGGGCTCTAGGTGTGTGGATTTCAGTAGTTGTGGCATGCAGGCTCAGTAGTTGTGGCTGTCGGGCTCTAGAGCGCAGGCTCAGTAACTGTGGCGCATGGGCTTAGTTGAGCTCAGGCTTAGTTGCTCCGCGGCATGTGGGATCTTCCCGGGCCAGGGCTCGAACCTGTATCCCCTGCATTGGCAGGCAGATTCTTAACCACTGTGCCACCAGGGAAGCCCCGGTCAGAACTTTACATTACCACCCCCTGGAGTTTGAATTGACCACCAATAGCTAATGATTTAATCAATGGTGCCTATGTAATGAAGCCTCATTTTAAACCCAAAAGGATGGAGTTCAAAGAGTTTCCAGTTTTGTGAACCAGAATACTCCCGTGTGCCACTGTGCTGGGCCAAAACACAGGGGCAGAAGTTGCTTTGTTTGGGACATCATCCTATGGATCTCTTCATCTGACTGTTGATTTGTATCTTTTAATAGCCTATGTAATAAACAAGTAATCTAGTGAGTAAACTGGTTTCCTGAGTACTGTGAGCCACACTAGCAAATTAATAGAACCCAAGGAGGGGGTTGTGAGAACCTAGGATTTAAAACCCTTTGATCAGAAGCACAGGTGACAACCTGGACTTGCAACTGCTACATGAAGTAGAGGACAGTCTTGTAGGGTTGAGTCCTTAATCTTCAGAATCTGATGCTACCCCTGGGTCGATAGTGTCAGAACTGAGTTGAATTGTAGGACACCCAGTGGGTGTCCAAGTATTGCTTGGTGGTGTGGAGAAAACACCCCTACACACATTGGAATAATTGGGTACAGAATCTTTAGAAGGAAAGGAGAGACAACAGAGAGAGGGAAGAAAGGAAGGACAATAGTAACAACCTAAACGTTATAGAAATATAATTATAGGAAGGATGCAAAAACTTTAAAAATACAGATATTGTGGATGCATACATTTATTTTATTCATGTGTTAATAGTACAATTATCAATTAAGTCTATATCATATGAAGGAACTACTGGATGAGTAAGATTCGAAATAATATTGAAATCTGATTGAATGATTTAAATGTAAAAATAAAATGTGACTCTCCTAATTCTAAAATAAGTTCATCTTAACATTTTTTTACGTTTTCTTTTAACCATTAGTATCATAATATTATTCTGTTCTGACTGAACACTGATGGACACCAACTAGTAGTTTGAATAAGGCAAAATAGCTGGTTTATAATGAACATAGATATAAATGAAAGAAAGAAAGAAAGAATGAATGAATAAGTGCATAACTGAATACTTTAGATGGGTCCACACAATCTTGAATTTCAGTTGGTGAACAGATTTCTTTTTTTTCCTTCACTAGGATGGATTTTAGTGATTCCAAGTACCTGTTTCTGAACAAAGAGGTTTGTGAATTTTCTTGTTTTTTTTCTCTTTTTTGGCTGTGTTGGGTCTTCGTTTCCGTGCGAGGGTTTTCTCCAGTTGCGGCAAGCGGGCGCCACTCTTCACTGCGGTGCGCGGGCCTCTCACAGTCGCGGCCTCTCTTTGTGGAGCACAGGCTCCAGACGCACAGGCTCAGTAGTTGTGGCTCACGGGCCCAGTTGCTCCGCGGCATGTGAGATCCTCCCAGACCAGGGCTCAAACCCGTGTCCCCTGCATTGGCAGGCAGACTCTCAGCCACTGCGCCACCAGGGAAGCCCCTGGTATATTTTTAAGTCCTTGAAAAATATCAAAGAATTGTAACTTAAAATAGATACTGTCTATGTACTATAGCATTGTTGGTCAGGAGCTTTTTATTACTTTTGACCTTTGCATCATTTCTTGAGAAGTTTCTACTGTTGTAGGCTAATAGGCAATTTGCTTAGATGTAACGTGACTCTTCCACTTGGCCCTATAATCATCAACTTCTTTGAATGCTACCAGGAGCTTCCCCAGTGGGTGTGAATGACAGGTCTGCTGATAGTGGAGGTCATGCCATGTAGAGAGGATGTGTTTCTGCTTTTCAGTCCTTGGTGCAGCTTCTGCCTGTCAGTTGTTCTTTCTGCCTTTATTGCGTGTGGGGGACCCTCTATATGAGAAGATAATAACACTATCTTGAAGTGTTTCATGGCATTAAATTATGCTACAGTTATGTCTATTTTTCAAGTATATTCCTTTCCCTATGCAAGCAGTTCCAAGCCATTTAATCAGTTTTTCAGTCGGCACATTATATTTTAAAAATTGAATCAGAGGATGGTATTCTTTTACAGAAATTATATTTACTTAATTCTATAAATTACCAGGATTCTCCTTTGTATTCAAACAAGTTTCATATTTCCTATATTCCCTGATGTGATAATAATTAGAAATATTCTGATTTAGGTGTTCTTTCTTAGATGGAGTTTCGCTTTAAAGTACATCTTGGTATAACTATGTGATTCTTCAGGCAGTATTCTTCAAGTAGTAACATAATACTCATTTTGACATCCTTGATGATGGTGACTCCTCAGCATTGCTCTCTCTACCACCTGTTTTCCAGGCCAACTGAACATCCTTATTCCTGAAAGTTACAGTGTTATCTTCAACATCAGAACATTCAAGGAGGTCTTTACCTTATTCTGGAAAAATTCTTATTCTCCTGACTCCCAGTGGTACCCAAATAACCCTTCCTCATAGGCTACTTCTCCTCCTAAACACTATTTCTCCTGTGAAGACTGACATTTCTAGCTGTATATTAGGTTCCTGTACCATGATCCCATATAAATTCAAAGCCTCTCACTCTCTCTCTCTGCACACACCCAGACACACACACACGCACATACACACACACATACACATACATACACCCCCTAACACTTCTTCAGTTGACTATCTTACCTGGTAGACTATAAGCTTAGTGAGGACAGGACCAATTTTCCCTCATCACCACAGTGCCTGGCCAATCATAACTGCTCAATAAACAATACATGATACGTTTGAACTCAGTGTTAATCCCTGTTCCTAGCATATATTAACGTTTTGAAAAAGTGCTCTCTGTGAAACAAGAGAAAGAGAGAAGTTGAGGAAATACAAAGACACAATGATAAAAGAAAGGAGATAAGAGAAGTAGAAGGGAGAGTAGGAATGGGAAATGATCAGAGGGTGAGAGTTAAGACAAGTATGCAGTGGTCTGTCCCAGATATAAAGCAATAAGCTATAACTGGAGTGACTGAAAGGACAGTTTAGTTTCTACTAATACATCAGAGTATAATGAGACTAATGGCAAAGATATTTATAGTTTTTTTTTAAATTTTGCAAGGTGCTTTGCTATATCCTATCTAATTTGTCCTCACACAGTGTGAATGAGTTTCACATTCTTACCTGTGTGATAAGTGGGAAAAGAGCCTCTGACAGTGTCCCCAACCTGTGCTTGTGGAGGACACTCCTGGTTATTTCCTGGGTTCATCCTCTCCATCCTATTACCATTTTCCTCTGCTTAGCTCAGCTACTTACCTTATTTCAAATGTAAGTGTCAAACACCTTCCACATATCTCTTCAGTTGCTTTCCTGGCCACTCCATACCCTCCAAAGTTCTTCCAGAGTGTTCTTGTCAAAGTTTCAATTTATCATTTCACCCAGCTTTAAATCTTTCCGTGGCTTCCCATCACACTCAGGAAAAGGTTGAGTATAATTTGTTGCCTGTCTTATTTATATTCCTTTTCCATTATGCCTCCCTCTTCTCCCTACACTTTTGGTTATTTATAGATGCTTGAGAATGACCTTCTCTTTGCTCCTCTGGGCCTTTATACAGGTGTCTGCTGTCTAGCATGACTTTCTCCTACATTTTGCACTGGGTTAAATGCCACTTACACTCAAACACACTGTTCAAGTGTCATCTCAGCTCAGGAGTCTTTTGTAATCCCTTTAACTGAATGAGTTACCTCTCTTCTTTAATTTTCCGAAATATGTCCTTTATATCCTGCATTATAATATTTTTGGTTCTTATTATATTACTCCATTCCCATACTACCCGCATTTACTGAGAGCACAGACATTTCTCTGATTATCTACGTATTCTAAGTACTTAAATCTGGACCTGGACTTTAAATTTAAGTACTTAAATCATATGCATTATAGAACATGGTCTGGATACTGTGGTTTTAACCCAGGGTCTCTAAGTTGCAAATTGTAGAAATCCATTTTAATTTTGCTTAAGCAAAACATAACTTTTTAAAAAATGAATTAAAATAGCCAATAGAATCCAAGTAAAAGTTGAACAGATAGGAACTGGAATGCCATTTTTTTTTTTTTTTCTGTCCCTTTCTCCCTTATGCCTTTTTCTCCTTTACTTCTGGGGTTTTTAGTGCTTCTGAAGCCATATGGCCACTGCACATCTCCTAATTTATACCCCTTCCTTCACTGGTACTGCCAGTAATTTATTTGCTTTTCTGAATTCCCAATTCCAAATTCCTATAGAAAGAATTACTATGAAAATTTCATAGAGCTTAAACCATGTGTCACATGACCACCCTTTGTTTAATCACTGGTGTCCAGGTTAATCCAAGTAGTAAATAGATGGAATCATCCCTGCTTGTAACAACAGATCTCTTAGCGAAAAAGAATAAGCTGTAGATAATTTCACATGGGTCACTAGATTTCTCTATAGTAGCTAAAATCAGAGAAAATTTAGTAGAATAACAACATGTGGAATTCAGAAGTGAAAAAGGAGAAAAGAGTCAAATGATCATCAAGCTATGTTACTCTTCAAGAGAAGGTAAAACTGTTACGAGACAAAATGCAAACCAGGTTTTGACTAGTATTTCTCAAAAACAAGACGTTGAATCTATGAATACTTTGCACATTTATTTCTATTCATTTTATTTATTTTAGCTTTTATATTTGTATATTTTTAGCTTAGTTACATTTGAATTTTTTTCTAAATTTTAGAACTTGCGAAACTATTTTTTCTTCTTTACTAATCATATATTTTAATCTTTATATTTTCTTCAAAGTAAATATTTGCTGTGTTGCCATTTCATATGAAGTGACTATTTATTTATGTTGTAAAATATTTGATTTAAAATTTTTTTCACGACTTCTCTTTGTGGTCAATGTTTTAGGGTTCTCCAGAAAAGCAGACTAATAACATGTGTGTGTATACAGAATATACATATACATAAATTTATATATTACTATATGCTACTTTCTTATTTTATATATTCATATACACCTATATGTTTAAACATAGAAACAAAATATTTTTTAAATGTAAGAAGAATTAGAAAAATAAATGTATCGTGCAGAATTTTTATGTAATCCTTTCAGATTTAGAACCATCTAGTAAACGAATAATTAATAAATCCATTGAGGCACTAAGTAATATAATTAACATATAATTAACATACAAAATAAAATATATGTAAATAAAGAAAACCTTATGTCTCATATATTTGCATTATATACATTTATAAATATCAATTCAACATTTGACTGTGATGGTTAATTTTATTTATTCTATTTATTTATTTTTTAGACTTTTTTATTGAAGTATAGTTGATTTACCATGCTGTGCCAATGTCTGCTGTACAGCAAAGTGACTCAGTTATACACATATACACATTCTTTTTTTTAATATTCTTTTCTGTTATAGTTTATCATAGGATATTGAATATAGTTCCCTGTGATATACAGTAAGACCTTGTTGTTTATCCATTCTAAATATCATAATTTGCATCTACCAACCCAAACTCCCACTCCATCTCTCTCCTCCCTCCCCTCCCCCTTGGCAACCACAAGTCTGTTCTCTATGTCTGTGTGTCTGTTTCTTTTTCGTAGATAGGTTCATTTGTGCTGTATTTTCGATTCCACATATAAGTGATATCGCATGGTATTTGTCTTACTCTTTCTGACTTAACTTCATCTCTAGTTGCATCCATTTTGCTGCAAATGACATTATTTTGTTCTTTTTTATGGCTGAGTAGTATTTCATTGTATATATGTACCACAACTTCTTTATCCATTCATCTGTTGTGGACATTTATGTTGTTTCCATGTTTTGGCTATTGTGAATAGTGCTGCAATGAACATAGGGGTGCATGTATCTTTTGGAATTATAGTTTTGTCTGGATATATGCCCAGGAGTGGGATTGCTGGATCATATGGTAATTCTATTTTTAGTTTTCTGAGGAACCTCCGTACTG
>NC_041220.1:136021637-136099783 GCF_002837175.3 Physeter macrocephalus | reverse complement strand
TAGTGGTTGTACCAACTTACATTCCCACCAACAGTGTAGGAGGGTTCCCTTTTCTCCACACTCTCTCCAGCATTTGTTATTTGTAGACTTTTTAATGATGGCCATCTGACCAGTGTAAGGAGGTACCTCATTGTAGTTTGGATTTGCATTTCCCTAATAATTTGTGATGTTGAGCATCTTTTCATGTGCCTACTAGCCATCTGTATGTCTTCTCTGGAGAAATGTCTATTAAGTTCTTCTGCCCATTTTTTGATTGGGTTGTCTGTTTTTTTGTTGTTGAGTTATATGAGCTCTTTGTATATTTTGGAGATTAAGCCCTTGTCTGTTGCATCATTTGCAAATATTTTCTCCCATTCTGTAGGCTGTCTTTTCGGTTGTTTGTTTGTTTTTTTGTTTTGGGTTTTTTTTTATGGTTTCCTTTGCTGTGCAAAAGCTTGTAAGTTTGACTAGGTCCCATTTGTTTATTTTTGTTTTTATTTCTATTGCCTTGGGAGACTGACCTAAGAAAACATTTGTATCAGAGAATGTTTTGCCTATGCTCTCTTCTAGGAGTTTTATGGTGTAATGTATTATGTTTAAGTCTTTAAGCCATTTTGATTTTAGTTTTATGTATGGTGTGATGGGGTGTTCTAACTGCATTGATTTACATGCAGCTGTCCAATTTTCTCAGCACCACTTGCTAAAGAGACTGTCTTTTTCCCATTTTATATTCTTGGCTCTAAGTGTATTGGTTTATTCCTGGGCTTTCTGTTCTGTTCCATTGATCTGTATGCCTGTTTTTGTACCAATACCACACTGTTTTGATTGCTGTAGCTTTGTCTGTAGTAGATTACTGTAGTATTGTCTGAAATCTGGGCGAGTTATGCCTCCTGCTCTGATGTTTTTTCATCAGGATTGCTCTGGCAATTCTGGGTGTTTTGTGGTTCCACATAAATTTTTGGATTATTTGTTCTAGTTCTGTGAAAAAGGTCATGGGTATTTTCATAGGGATCTCATTAAATCTGTAGATTGCTTTGGGTAGTATTGCCATTTTAACAATATTAATTCTTCAAATCCAAGAGCATGGGATATCTTTCCATTTCTTTGAATCCTCTTTTATTTCCTTTATTAATGTTTTATAGTTCTCAGCATATAAGTCTTTCACCTCCTTGGTCAAGTTTATTCCTAGGTTTTTTTTTTTTTTTTTTTGGTGTGATTTTAAAAGGTATTTTTCTTTTTTTTACATTCCCTTTCTGATATTTCATTGTTAGTGTAAAGGAATGCAACCAATTTTTTGAATGTTAATCTTGCATCCTGCTACTTTGCTAAATTCATTTATTAGATCTAGTAGTTTTTGTGTGGAGTCCTTAGGGTTTTCTCTACAGTGTATCATGTCATCTGCATATAGTGACAATTTTACCTCTTCCCTTCCAATCTGGATACATTTTATTTCTTTTTCTTTTCTGATTGCTGTGGCTAGGACTGCCAATACTATGTTGAAGAGAAGTGGTGAGAGTGGGCATCCTTGTCTTGTTCCAGATTTTAGAAGGAAGGCTTTCAGCTTTTCACCATTGAGTATTATATTGGCTGTGGGTTTGTCATAAATGGCTTTTATTTTGTTGAGATATGTTCCCTCTATTCCCACTTTGGTAAGAGTTTTTATCATGAATGGATGTTGAATTTTGTCAAATGCTTTTTCTGAATCTATTGAGATGATCATGTGGTTTTTGACTTTTCTTTTGATAATGTGGTGTATTACATTGATTGATTTGCATATGTTGAACCATCCTTGTGAACCTGGGATGAATCCCACCTGGTTGTGGTGTATGACCTTCTTTATGTGTTGTTGGATTCAGTTTGCTAATATTTTATTGAGAATTTTTGCATCTATATTCAGCAAAAATATTGGCCTGTAGTTTTCTTTTTTGCTGATGTCTTGTTTTTGGTATCAGGGTGAAGGTGGCTTCATAGGATGTCTTTGGGAGCATTCCTTCCTCTTCAGTCTTTTGGAAGATTTTGAGAAGAATCAGTTTAAGTTCTTCTTTCTATGTTTGGTAGAACTCACCTGTGAAGCCATCTGGCCCTGGACTTTTGTTTATAGGAAGTTATTTTATTATTATTATTATTATAGATTCTAGTTCACTTCTAGTGATCAGTCTGTTCAAATTATCTATTTCTTCTTGATTCAGTTTTAGTGGGCTGTAAGTTTCTAGAAAGTTGTCCATTTCTTCTAGGTTGTCAAATTTGTTGGCATATAATTGTTCATAGTATTCTCTTATTTTTGTTGTATTTCTGTGATATCAGTTGAGATTTCTCCTTTTTCATTTCTTATTTTGTTTATTTGGGTTCTCTCTCTTTTCTTTTTGGTGAACCTGGCCAGAGGTTTGTCAATTTTGTTTACCTTTTCAAAGAACCAGCTCTTGGTTTTGTTGATTTTTTCTATTTTTTAAAATCTCTATTTTATTTATTTCCTCCCTGATCTTTATTATTTCCTTCCTTCTGCTGACTTTAGGTTTTGTTTGTTCTTCTTTTTTTAATTCTTTTAGTTGGTAGGTTAGGTTGTTTTCTTTAGATTTTTCTTGTTTTTTGATAAAGGCGTGTATTGCTATGAACTTCCCTCTAAGAACTGTTTTTGCTGTGTCCCATAGATTTTGTATGGTTGTGTTTTCATTGTTTTTGTCTCAAGGTATTTTTTAATTTCCTTTTTGATTTCCTCGTTGACCCATTGGTTTTTTAGTAGCATGTTATGTAGTCTCCATGTAATCATTTTTTTCTTGTTTCTTTTCCTGTGGTTGATTTCTAGTTTCATACCATTGTGGTTAGAGAAGATGCTTGAAATAATTCTATACTCTTAAATTTGTTGAGGTTAGTTTTGTGCCCTAGGATATGGTTAGTCCTAGAGAGTGTTTCGTGTGCACTTGAAAAGAATGTATATTCTGGTTTTTTGGGGATGTAGTATCCTGAAAATGTCAATTAAGTCTAACTGTTCTATTGTATCATTTAGGACCTCTGTTCCCTTACTGATTCTTTGTCTGGTAGATCTGTCCATGGATGCGAGTGGGGTGTTAAAGTCTCCTACTATTATTGTATTCCTACTGATTTCTCCCTTTGTGTCTACTAGTATTTGTTTTATGTATTTGGGTTCTCCTATATTAGGTGCATATATGTTGATGAGTATAAAATCCTGTTCTTCTACTGATCCTTTTATCATTATATAGTGTCCTTCTTTATCTTTCTTTATAGCCTTTGCTTTAAAGTCTATTTTGTCTGAGATGAGTATTGCAATTTCTGCTTTCTTGTCATTTCCCTTTGCATGAAATATCTTTTTCCATCCTCTCACTTTCAATCCATGTGTGTCTTTGCCCTAAGGTGGGTCTCTTGTAGGCAGCATATTGTAGGCTCTTGTTTTCTTTATCAAGTCTGCTACTCTATGTCTTTTGATTGGAGCATTCAGTCCATTGACATTTAAGGTAATTATTGATACATATGTATTTATTGCCATTTCAAACCTTGTTTACCAGTTGATTCTTTGTTTCTTCTTTGTTCCTTTCTTTTTCTTTTTGTGGTTTGATGACTTCCTTTTATTTTATGCTCATTTTCTCTTCTTTTAGTTTTTTGTGAATCTACTGTATGTTTTTGATTTGTGGTCGCCCTGTTTTTCAAGTATGTTAACCCCTTCCTACATCTGCTTGCCTTAGACTGATAGTCATATGATCTCAAATACATTCTTTAAAAAAAGAAAAAGAATCTGCATTTTCTTACTCTCCTTCCCCACATTTTATGATTTTGATGTCCCTTTTTACGTCATCATGTTTATCCTTTTGCTGTTCCTGTTTTTATCATTGCTTTCACAAATAGGTTTTTTTTTCCCCGTTTTGATGTGTATACTGGCTAATTTAAGTGATTTACTTTCCAATTGTTATTTCCTCCTTCCTATTTCTTCTTGATTCTTTTCTATTTAGAGATGACTTTTCAATATTTCTTTTAGAATAGGTATAGTATTGCTGTATTCTTTTAGTTTTTGCTTGTCTGAGAAATTCTTTATTTCTCCTCCAATTCTAAATGATAATCTTGCTGGGTAGAGTATTCTAGGTTGCAGATTTTTCTCTTTCAAGACTTTGAATATATTTTGCCACTCCCTTCTGGCCTGCAGTGTTTCTGTAGAGAAATCAGCTGATAGCTATATGGGGGTTCCCTTGTAATAACTCTTTGTTTTTCTCTTGCTGCCTTTAGAATCCTCTTTTAACTTTTGCCATATTTATTATATTATGTCTTGGTGTAGGTCTGTTTGGGTTCATCTTGTTTGGGACCCTCTGTACTTCCTGTATCTGGATATCTGTTTCCTTGTTTAGGTTTGGGAAATTTTCAGCCATAATTTCTTCAAACACATTTTCAATCCCCTTTTCTCTTTCTTCTCCCTTTGGAATCCCTATTATGCATAGATTGGCCTGATTTATATTATCCCTTAGTTCTCTTATATTGCTTTCATTTCTTTTTTTTTCATTTGGCTTTCTGTCTGCTGTTTTGATTGGGTCATTTCCATTGGTCTATCTTTCAGGTCATTTATTCTTTCTTCTACATTATTCATCTTGCTATTCATTGCCTTGAGCTCCGCTTTTGTCTAAGTAAATGAATTTTCTAATTTTTCTTGGCTCCTCCTTACAGTTTCTAGTTCCTTTTTACAGTAATCTGAATTTCTGTTGATAGCCTTTCTTAATTCCTTCAGTATTTTCATTACCTCCTTTTGGAATTCGGTGTGAAGAGGTCTGTTTCATTGTTTGTTCCTTCAGGGGAATTTTCTTGGTGCTTTAACTGAGAGTGGTTCCTCTACTTCTTCATTTTGCTTATATTTCTCTTAGTCTATGAGTTTAGGACAAACAATTATCTACTGTAGTCTTGGAGGGCTATTTATAAGCGGGAGAGTCCCTATGTAGCTTGTGTGGGTTTAATAATTTTTTGGTTTGAGGGCTGTTTTTGGCTTGGATGCTTGACATCTCTTTCCTCAGCATGTGCTGGCTGTTATCCTCTTGAAAGGGGGTGTGCAGCTATGCAGGTGCACAGCTTACATAGGCTTCCAGGAAGGTGGGGGCAGTGGTGGGCTCCTGGTCTCAGGTCCCTCCACAGCAGTGGTGGTGGGTGAGGACATATGCCCCCGGGGAGGTGGGGGCAGTGGTTGGCCTGGGATCGCAGGGCCCTCAGCAGCAGCTATGTGCTGCACAGGCTCCTGGGAAGGTGAGGGCAGTGACCTGCACCTGCTCAAGGACCCTCAGCAGTGGTGACAGCAGCAGCAACCTGCACGTGCCTCTGGAGTCCTAGATGGCAGCCTCAGCTCGTGCCTGCACCTGGAGCTCATGTAGGCGGCGCACTGCTGCCAGTGAGCATGTGTAGATAGAAGCTCCTATGGCAGGCCCACCTGTCTCCTTGTACATCCCCCAACAATGATGCCTTGCCTCTCTGGCAGGCCCAGGATTCTTCTCGGACTCCCTCAGTGGTGGTGCACTACATCCTAGCCCCCTCAAGCTGTCTTCACACAGCCAACCCCAGTCCTCTCCCCAGTGTCTGACCTCTGAAACCCCAGCCTCAGTACCCAGCCCCACCCACCCCAGCCCCCAGCGGACAAGCAGGCAAGCATCTCAGGCTGGGGAGTGCTTGTCGGCACCACACCTCTGTATAGGTCTCTCTCCACTTTACCCTCTGCACACCTGTTGCTGTGCTCTCCTCCAAGGCTCCAAAGCTCCGCCTCTATCCTCACTGATCTCCCTGCCAGTGAGAGGATTTCCCAGTGTGCAGAAACCTCTCCTCTTTCACAGCTCTCTCCCAGATGTGCAGGTCCCATCCCTATTCCTTTCTCTCTTTTTTTCTTTTTTAGTTTGCCCTACCCAGTTATGTGGAGATTGTCTTGTCCTTTTGGAAGTCTGAGGTCTTCTGCCAGCATTCAGTAGATGTTCTGTGAGAGATATTCCACATGTAGATGTATTTTTGATATATCTTTGGGAGAAGGAGAATCCCATGTCCTACTCCTCTGCCATCTTGATCCGATCTCCTGCGATCTTTGAATTTATGTGTCAGCTTGACTAGGACATGGTACCCAGTTTTTGGTCAAGTATAGTCTAGCTAGATATTGCTATAAATATTGATGTGATTAACACTTAAATATGAAGACTTTGAGTAAAACAGATTAATCTCTGTAATGTAAGCAGGCCTTATCCAATCAGTTGAAGGCTTTAAGAAAAAAGACTAAGCCCCACAAGGAAGAAAGAATTCTGCCTCCAGACTGCCTTTGGACTGGAGACTGTAATATCAACTCTTTCCTGGGTCTCCAGCCTGCCGGCCTGCCATAGTGACACCCTCCCACACCCCACACCCAGTTGCATGGGCCAATTCCTTAAAATAAATTTCTCTCTCTCTCTCTCTCTCAGATTAAATGTCATCTCTCAGATAAAATATTTATATATATATATATATATATATATACATATATATATTTTGCGGTACATGGGCCTCTCACTGCTGTGGCCCCTCCCATTGTGGAGCGCAGGCTCCAGTCGTGCAGGCCCAGTGACCATGGCCCATGGGCCCAGCCGCTCCACGGCATGTGGGATCCTCCCAGACAGGGGCACGAACCCATGTCCCCTGCATCGGCAGGTGGACTCTCAACCACTGCGCCACCAGGGAAGCCCTAAAAATATTTTTATTTGAATAGTTTCTATTGTTTATGACTTTGTACGTTTTTCTTATAATAAGTTCTTGTTTATTCTGTTTAGTGCTTGTATTCTTAAATTTTACCTTTCTGACATTTGTATTATGGCATATTTTACTCATTACTTTGTTTTCTACATTACTGACTGGGCTGTATTTCTTATTCCAGATCCTTTTTCTTCTCTCCTTGATATGTTTATACTGTATGTATATGTATTTATATACATATAGATATATTTATACATAGTGTATATATATTTATACTATATGTATATATAGTATGAATAGTATATATATGTAGTATAAATAAACATTTATTTATTCATTTATTCATTCATTCAATCGTACTAGGGTTCTCTGTTCCCCACTGCCTTTCTCTACTAAAATTATGAGGAGTTTTTAGAACAATTTTACTTCCTTAAAACAAACTCTACCCTATCAAAGTATCCTACATTTTCTTTAGTTACAATAGCATTTTTAGTTAACAGCTTTTACTGTTTCTTTGGTAGCAAGAATTTTCTTTTCCAAGAATACTTTTCTGGAATATAGTTCATACTCTATTAATTTGGACTTAATTTTTTATATGCTGAAGTTTATTGCTCACCATTGATTTATTTCCTCTGTATGTTCTCCTTTCTTGAGGTTCTGTTCTGGTTCTTTTATTGGTTTGCTAGATTCCTTTTCAGTATTTTCTTCAGATAGTAGAGTGAGTGATATTTTCTTTGTATAAACAAATTAACTTCTTTCACTTTGTCTAATGAATGACATCATTGTGTGTAGGATTCAGTGGGGCAGCTCTTTTCTTTCAGTAGCTATAATTATCATTTGCTAATTTTAGGTTCCAGTGTTGTAGAAGAGAAATCTAATTTACTTAAGTAGCTTGTCTTTCTGAGTGGGAGTCTTTATGATCGTTTTTCAATTTTTGAATTTCTCAAATTTTATGCTGTTTTGTCATCAATGTCACCCAGCAAAATGTCATCCTTTTACATATTCAGACCATTATTCTTCTTAGGATTGTTATTTTTCTTTTGATGGAATAATTGTTGTCTCACTTCCATTCACTTCTTTTTCTCCTCCTGTTATTCATATATTACATTTCCTAGATTCATCTGTCATTTCTCTTATTTTTTCTCTGAATCTCATGTTTTGATTTTTTCCTTAGAAAACAACAGGAGTCAATGAACATCAAAATTCATACATGGGAGTCATGATTAAAATCTCAAGCCATTCGTAATCAAGATCCCACAAAACAAAAGGGCAAATTTATCTAATGCCTCAGCTTATATGTTCTTGAAGGGAATTACTAGATATATTTATAGTTGTCAATTGTGGATTCTTCCTTTTTCCATTCTTAAAGTGGGCAGGTGCCAGCTTTGCTAGACTAGCGTAGTTAATGATAGACCTAAGTATTCAATTTTCTGTTCAGTTTTAATCATTTTGTTGTGAATATTTATTAAATTTGACTAGACGCTTTTGCCAGTGTCAAACATGAAGAAGAGAAAAAGAAAATTTTAGGTAATATTAAGAGAAGAATCTATGTTAAAATTTTCTGTTTCTTCTGTGCATAAAAATAATTATCTTTTTCCTTTCGTGAGATGAAATGAATAATATCTTTGAGAAGGAAAAAATAATATCAGTGCATCCTGTTATAATATGATAACTAATCTTTGCAGGTTGTTTTTTTAACGTCATTCCCAAATGGGCTAGAACAAAAACTCTTTCATAAAATTAATTTTGTGGATTGGAAGATAAATTTACATTTTGGATTGAATTCAGTTAGTGATAATATGTATTCCAATTTTTGTCCACCAAGCCTGCATTGAGGTATATGCACATATGTTTTGCATGCTGATGTCAGATGTTTATAATTCCATGTCCTTATTTAACATAATTCAGTTGTGTTCAATCTCAGCTTTCCTGCGGTGACTAAGAATAAAATAAAAATACAATATTGATATTTGTCCTTCATAATTGAAAATCAGCCAATGAGAATCATAGGTATTTTTGGTTGTGAATGTGGTTATGACTAAAAATGAATGACATTCCCTGATAAAACAGGGGTTATATCTATGGCCCACAGGTCAAATCCTGCTGGCTGCCTATTTTCATATATCCTGCAAGCTAAGCTCATTTTCACATGTGTAAGTCGTTGAAAAAAAATAAAAAGAATATTATTTCATAAAAAATTAAAATTATATGAAACATAAATTTCAGGGTCATAAATATAGATTTGCTGGAACACAGCCATACTCATTTGTATATTTTCTATGGTTGCTTTCATGTTACAGCCACAGAGTTGAGTAGTTATAACAGAGTACATAGCTTACAAACCCACGAACACTTACTATCTGACTCTTTTCAGAAAAACTTTATTGACCCTTGTGACACAAGATACAACATATACTTGTTAAAACTGGAATTATATTTAAGGTATAAGCTTCCATTTGAATATATTTTGCTAACAATTAACCCTGTTTTACAATTCCTTTTTTCTTTCAATATTAAATTCAAAATGACTAGGTGGAGGAAAAATTATATGTATAGAAAGTGCAGATTTTCAAAGCAAACTAGGTAATAGAATAAGCTATAAACAGGAATTTTATTTTAAACCTGTATATTGATTATAACTTATGATCTTAATAGAACCTGGGCAATAATGCTTCAATCAATCCATTTATTTCAAATGAGAAAACATTTATCCAATGACTGTCTTATGAAGGACACTAGAAGAACCTGTGGAGAATAAACATAGTTCCTTTACCTCTTACATCTAGTATAAGAGATTAGATAAGTGTGATTAATGAATATTACAAAAATAAAAATAAAAAAAGTACTTAAGAAAACATCAGAACTGGGAAACAGAGCGTGTTTCTCTATGTTTTGCAAGGTTTACTACATACGTCTCTCATGAATAGCTCCTGTATAAACAACAAAAAAAGAGAAGCACATTTCTGACTCATATTGTAAGAAAAAAAAATCACCCAGGGATTCATACAGTTTTTATTGAAATAAGACATTTTAAGAGTCCATATAAATAGTTCGTTATATTTGAACAAACAGACTTTTACAAATAGCTGACTTTATAGAAGTAGGACGGCTCCAATATTCACGTCTATCTTCTCCATGTGGACTTTGTAGAAAACGATATTGCAAAGGAATAAAGTGTACTTTTTGTGTGCATATGGGCAAGAAACATTTCCTATATAAAAATTGGATCCTAAAATAATCAGGGTGAATATATTTCCCTGTTTTCCTGGCAGGATCCTTGTTCATTAAACCAAAATAACTATAACCTCACTCCTTTACCTCTCACACATGTCCTGGTTTGGGTAATAAATTATATGATCATCATAATTATTACAGCAACATTTTGAATAGGGATAGTGGGCGGTTTTAATGCTGATAGTTTATTGCTAATATCTCATTTTAATGTCTCTTCTTAATATTTGTTAGACTTTTATTTAGGTTGTTTAAAAAGGAAATAATTACAGTAGAATAAATTTCTAATTCCTTGTCAAGATAGGGGAAGTTTCTCAACTTTCTTAAACATAACACAATGCAAAATTAGAAGTAATGCTAATTTTATTTTGACTTCAGCCACATAATTTTAGTCACCTAAAGTATGAGACATTTTTGTAATAGCCACAAAGTAATATCACAGATATGAGACTAGGTCTGTATACATATACGTTGGTCTGCATGGGTAATGTTACTTTTTCTTGTGTTTCATAATTAAAAGATATAAAAAATATGGACAAGGATAATATCATTTGCTATTTTTCTAATTAAAATTAAAATAATTATCATTTACTTTTTAAATTGGACTTGAATATTCTGAAATATATTTGAAAATAGTCTTTATTTTATTATTTGAAATTTCCAAATTAGTCTCTTCACTTAATCTTTAATGTAATAAATCCCTGAATCACATTTCTTCTATTATAATGTGTGGCTTCAAAAGTGGGTAGAATAAAATTATATATGTGTTTTGGGTCTATGCAGAATTTAGAAAGCATTAGAGGTTATATTTAAATAGAAACCAGTTAACATTTAATGTTAAGAATATTTAAACTTATGATGAAGTAACAAATCTTATTAATTGAATATCTGGAATTGAGAATCCATAATAATGTATCAAATTAAGAGGTTTTAAAGAAGAGATACTTGAATCCAGACCATGCCATTTATAAACTAAATCACCTTGAGTAAATTGTTGATTAATTAGAGGTTTTCTTTCCTCATCCCAGCCATTACATAGGTGCTATCTGCTGAAGAAGGTTATTGTAAGATAATAATGTAGAAAAATGCTTGGCAAGCAGAAGATACTCAATACAATTAGTGATCTTATCTCTGTATCATTTTCCAAACAGTAGCAGTACCCACACTTTAGTGTACAATGTGCATCCAGTTTTTACCTGGCATTTTATAGAAATGTTTCTATTATTTCCCTTGATTAAACCAGCTTAAACTAACTTGAGACTTACTATTTTATTACCTATGAATAAAAATGTTTATTAAACAAATTAATAAGGTAAATGTAGCAGGATTCTTATATTAGTGAAGAAAATATTAAAATATTAATCATAGTACCTAACTTTGGAAGGGTCCTTCGAGATTAAGTATCTACCTACTTTATTTTACATATGAAGAAATAATGGGAAAATAATCTTCCCAAAATCATTTTACTAAATCATTCATATGTGTTTATGAATTTTGTTTTTACTGTAGGCAGATCTTTTCAACTCTTTGAGATAAAAAGGAAAGAAAAAGAAAAAGTTAACTTGTAAGACTGCAGTGAAGCTCAACAAAGGGTACAGTACTTGAATGTGCTTTTAAAATTTTGTCACAAAATGAATATATTATTGTCAAGATATATTTTCCTAGTAGGTAATTTCTCTACTTAGTTTAATAAACTAAGCTACTTTCTTACACTTGAAAAAAGCAATACTAAATCTTTACCAACACTCTATATGCCTGTTATAGAAAGGGGTTAAAGACTGTATATTGGCCTTATAGTGTTCATTTCTTCAATGCAGGCTGGGACCATTAGCTCAACACCCAAACTCAGTTTTACACATCCAATTGCTTTAAATATAGCTAAAGTAAGCAGACGTTTAGACATTTAAACCCTTCCTGCTTTGCATACTCCACTAACTACACCCAAGATCTGCTAGCCTTAGATAAGATAAACCCTGGGACCATGAAAGGCCCCATGCCACTGCTGCCTTCAGAGTTCTATGACTCAGAACATTTCCCTTGTTTCCCTTGTGCTGTTAAGCAACATCATCAGGGCGTGTAAGTTCCCTCTGTGACTCTGCACACCCCCCAACCCAGAGTTTCCCTGTCTTCTTCCCCTTCCTGTTGGTGGCCCAAACTATTGCCTCTGGAAGGTCACAGCCTGTCAAGGATTGCCTTTCATGAGCAACCTTTCAAAGTGGCACCGAAATAAAGCCCATTATGTGCTGTTGCCACCTCTTGCCTCACCTTTTACCTTGATCAGCCCCCAAATCCCTTGAATTCACTACAAGACCAAACTTAAAAACAAAGACCTTGTAATTTTAGATTAACAAAATATTTAAAGATGTAAACATTTCATTTTATTTTTTAATATATATGAGACTAAACCCACATAAAGAGTCGTAGATCACATTTTTCTCTTGTTCCTGTGAATCAAAAACTTTTAAAAAATTACTCAGATTTATGCTCAAGCGAAAGAAAAAATCAGTTCTGATGCAACTGGTTCAAGTAACCAACAAAACAGCAACAATCACGTGTTCATAAACAGAATTTTAAGAATGCAGAGCAACATCTCATAATTTCTTGACAATCATCATCTCTAACCTGACTTAGTTAATGAATGTACCTAAAAAAGCAACAGGATAGGAATAACATGACTTTGGAGAAGAATCTAATCAATATCTAGAAAAATTTATAACCAGGGAACTATAAAGAACAATAAATTTTTCTTCTGGATAATTACAGCTCTCTCGTGACAAGTCTTCCTGAGTCTGAAACCCAAACCTACAAAAAAACCCTCTACTTTTTCCTTCACAGTTAACTTTTCAAAACCTAGGTCACATAATTTCTCTTCTCAGTAACTTCTTATGACTCAAGATTGATTATAAAATAAAGTCCACTAAAGACTTTCCATAGCCTACGTTTCTGGTTCTAATACATTACATCATTTTACCCACTAGACAAGTATTTAGTATTGTCATTTCTCTCTACTTTGCTAGTGATGAAGTCGAATCATACTTCAGAAGCCAACAACTCAGTTATCCTATTTGGTTTTCAAGATGTGTGTGTGTGTGTGTGTGTGTGTGTGTGTGTGTGTGTGTGAGACACATAGGTATCTAAATATCTTTAAAATGTAAATTCAATTTTTAATATCCAAAGCCTTTCCATTTAAAAGTATGAACATTTGTAAAAAAGGCGTACTTGGAATCTAGACTATTTTAGTTTTGTTGGCCTGTTAAGATTAATCAATTATAATACATATACAAAAAAACTTAATTGTAAAATTTCATATTAATATACCTCTTACTTTAAAGTTTTATTTTAGGATATTTTCGCTTGTTTTACAAAAGAGCCATATATGTTTCAAATGCTTAAAAACTTAATTTCAGGATTTCAAATGCTGGACTATTTTTAAGGAATAAAATTTTTTGCCATAGAGATATATTTTAAAATTGAAGTATGTACATCTCTGCAAATTGGAAATGTCTTTTTTAATGTATAAAGAGAAATGTTGCAGAATCTGATGATATTTGCATTTAGTTTTCACTAACGACCTCATTTTTCACTCCTGCAGGTAAAGTCTAGGATAATCCCGTCACTGTGATTCATTGATAGAGACCTACTTAATCACATGGCTGTATTAATAATTTTTGTTACACTTTATACCTTAGTGATTTTAAGAGGTCAGCATTCATCATTCTGTATCATGTTGGGCAACACTTCTTGGAGAAAGCTAAAAATTGAATTGATTTCTCAACTTTATTGAGACATGAGGGCACTGGTAATTCGTAATTGGTCATGCCTGAATCCCATTTTCATTTACCTCTCACTGTTTTCCTCTGTGCAATAGGCAGGAAAGAAACCTGCATTTGCTGTAGATACTGACAGGTTAGAAATCACCTGATAGATGTTCTAGATGACTGAGGTTTGAAGATGTCTGGAAACACTTATGTGAGAGAAATGGCTGAAGGAACCAAAGAAGCTTGACCAGAGAAGATAGTTAAAGGAGACATGATCATTTTTTCAGATATTTGAGAACCGGCAATTTACAATGGGTGTCATGTCTTTGGTGTGTGGTTACAGATGTACTGTAACCAAGTAGGTACCGAGGGGTTAACCAACAGGGTTTGGAGAGATGCCTCAAGGGGGTGCTGACCTCCAAAGATGAGAGCTCCTCAAACTTTAATGTGCACACAAATCACCTGGATGTCTTGTTAAAATGAAAACTGACTCCGTAGGTCTTAGGTGGGACCTGAGATTCTGAATTTCTAGTAAGCTCTTAGATGTTACAACTTTTTTGATTCTAGTTGGTGAAATTGAAGGAGTAACTAGAATCCAAGTTTATGAAGGTTATTTGGGAGTAAGCAGAAACTGCAGTTTAGCCTTGAATGAAACTGGTTCAAAGAAGCCAGATATCCAAGCAAATATAGAAAACAGCAGTGCCCAAAGCATCTGACTAAACCAAATGGAACATACAGGTGATCTTGGACAAGTCAAGTGGCATCAATATTGCATAGGAAAAAAAGTGATCAGAAAGCAGCTCAGAGACAAAATGCACCTAATGACAAACAAATGGCAGGATCTAAAATTTGGAGCATCTGACAAAATTAATTGATTCTACACTCTCCACTCCCCTAAATGCCCAATTCTAGTTGTTGAATTCTACTGATAATTGCCTTGATATTGGAACATATCATTAAAGTCATGGAAGTAGTAGAATTAGGACTAATAGGTAAAAAAATATAAGAAAGTCAGTTCAGCTCACTGTAAGGAATTATTTTCTCAAAACATAATGAGTATACCTAAAAACAAAACCAACAAAAAAATCATAGTGGCTGGTCTTACATTATGTAATGCAACTTTTGAAAACAGTGGAGCCACTCTACCTTTTATAGATTTTAAACAGGTATTCCTGTTTTAGATAAAATAGATAAATTTCAAAATTCTTTCCTAAATTACAATTTTATGATACTAAGATTTTAAGTGATGATTATGCAGTTAGGGTTCTTATCATTTTTACAGCATGCAGTTGATCTCCACTCATGCACAGAGCCAACAAAGGTATATACAAAATCTCCTCAAAATTGAGCATGCCACCCTCTTATTCTGAAATCTCCAGTAGTTCTCTTCCTGATGCTGACAAGACATGTATAGGGGAGGAAGAATAATTTTTTCTCTACCCTTCTAGGTTCTTGACTGAGCTCCCCCACTGTAATTTACACAATTAAAAAACAAATTTATGTACAGGAGTCCCACAAAATATGAGACTCTACGAAGTGACCAGAGATGGAAATTTTGTACCTTTTAGACAAAAAAATAATAATTAAGTAAAGTTTTGAAGAATTGACAAGACAAAGGAATTTGGGCTAGGGAAAATAAATGGGAAAGAACCAATTACACAGATATGGGTTAGTTTAACTAAGTTTGTTTATAGCTGTCTTGGCTCTAAATTCCCTTTCTCTGGTGATAGGATGCCTCCTATGTTCCTGGTACAGGGAAGGTATATTTCCTTTCATCTGGGAGGTTTATCTCCTGTTTTCAGGGAAGAAGGGTGAGGTGGAGGGAAGTCAGAGGGATCTTCCTGCTTCCGCCATTTTCTCAAACTCCTTCAACTTAAGAAATTCAATATACCAAGGTGCTGTATTTTGGGGTCGCACATCCAGAACCCCATCACATGGTCATGTTCTATAATTATTTGTACAAAGTAAAATCCACCCTACTGATACTATCCCTAAGTGCCATTATCTTGTTTCAATCATCCTTTAAAGGTACATGCTCCATTATTTCTTTACACTGAATTTCCTCTACAGCTAAACTATTTTTTCATCGGTCTCTGAACTGATTTGGGCTTTTCCACATCTTCACTTTACTTATGAAATTATTTTTAAAAATATTGGGCAACTACTGTCTTACATATCAATTGCTTTCTTTTCCTGAATATGTTTGGCCACTGGTCTATCTGGTTATCTATCTGATTATCTATTTTCCTTTATCTATCTCTCATGGACTGAATTGTATCTTCTCAGAATTCATATACTGTGTCTTAACCCTTAGTTTCTCAGAATGTGACTGTATTTAGACTGGGAATCTTTAAACAGTACGTTCAAATGAGGTCACTGGGGAAGAATGTAGTATTCCAAATGGGCTGGTGTCTTTATAAGAGGAGACTAGGACACACATAACGCAAAGACAGAGGGGCAACCATGTGAAGACACAGCAAGAAGGTGGCCAGAGAGGCCTCATAAGAAACCAAGTCTGCAGACTCCTTGACCTTGAACTTCTAGCCTCTAGAACTGTGAGAAAATTAATTTCTGCCTTTTAAACCACCCAGTCTTCCGTATTTTGACAGCCCTATCCCAATACATTACCCATCACTACAAAAAATATTACCAGAAAATTTGATTTTGAGGGATGTAAGTGTGATATGGAACATATTATACCATATTATAAAGCATGATCTATATTTTTAACATGGCAGTGGAACTTTAAAGACCTAAATATTGGTCCAGACCTGACTGAATGTCCCAGATTAGAGGAATATCAAATGTGCAGGCCAGTTTCCAAGGTTTATTACAAACCTTCCACATGTAATTGTAGAAAGAAAAAATGTAGAAATAAAAACCTAATGTTTCAATATGTTTCCAAAAATATTTCATATATGTTCTATATGTCTCTTTATTTATCTACATATATATATTTTTTTATATTCCATATATATTCTATATTCATATATCAATATCTATGTAGATATAGATACATGTACTCACAAACATATATAGACCTACATACATACATATATTAATGTTGAATTCTGCCTTTGGCTTTTCCGGGGACATGATAATTTGGTTTATATATTTTTTGTTTCCATTTTTATATAATTAAATTATTTGGAAATTCTATAATATGGGACACATAGTACTTACAAGTACAACTTCATTTTCTTGACTGATTATTCAAGTTTTTCTATGATTGGCTATTAAACCATGCCTTCATACAAGTGATGTCCAGAGTAGCAAAACAAATCTATGTCATTCCTTTTCCTTGGAGGTACTGGTTTTCCAATCTGGCTGGACATTAGAATTACCTGGGAACCTTTAAAATATTTTAATTCTCAGGCTACGTATCCAGAGATTTTTATTTAGTTGTTCGGGGGTAGGTGATGGTCATTAGTACCAGGTGATTCCCACAGTCAGCCAAGGAAAATAATTACTGCTCTATAAAACTTGAGAAACAATTGGGATTTTCTTTTGTTCCGTACTTCATTTATGAGCTTCTCAGTTAAGGGAGCAACTTATAACATCATTAACATCATTTTGTTGATCTTGAAAATCATTTTACTTCATTATATGTAAGTAAAATACAGGCATACCTCAGAGATACAGCAGGTTCAGCTCCAGACCACTGCAATTAAGTCAATATCACAATAATGTGAATCACATGATTTTTCTGGTTTCTCAGCACATATAAAAGTATGTTTATACTATACTGTAATCTATTAAGTGTGCAATAGCATTATGTCCAGAAAAGCAATGTACATACCTTAATTTTCAAAAACATTATTGTTAAATATTGCTAACCATCATCTGACAACTCAGGGTTGCCACAAACCTCCAATTTGTAAAAAACATAGTGTCTGCAAAGTGCAATAAAGCACAGCACAATGAAAAGAGGTATGCCTGCAAAATATGTTTTACAGAAAATCATATAGCAGGCTTGGGAACTATTGATTTCCCTAGGAATTATTTTATTTAACTACTTAGTTAAAGATAGTCTGTCAAATTATGAGCAAAAGTCTGAATACCTAGGGATATCTTAGGTGGAGAGGGATGGCATTACTTAGTATTTGCAGGAACAATAAAATCTTTCAAGTGAAATTAGGTTTGTATGGGCTGGATCATTTAAAAACAATTTAAACTCAGCTTTGGAGAAGTGGAATATTTTTAATTTTATAAAATGAAAAAACATCTAGTTTGGACACCAAATGTTGGCATAGTCTAAGTTAAAGCATGGATTGAGTGAAACATACATATTTTTGTATATACCCTAAAGTCAGATGTGAATTGAAGGGATAGCTTATTTTTAGCTAAGATAGAAGCCTTACCATACATTTGTTTGGGACAGGATCTATTGATCTTGCTTCATACTTTATACACACATATACTGAATAAATTATACTATTGCATTCCACCAATCAAACCCTCAAATAACTGAAAACTGCCAGAAAGAGGCTACTGCTGCTTTTCCTTTTTCTGACTTATTTGGTTGTTAATTCCCGGTGTTTTATAAAAATAAAAATGTTGCCTATAATCTGAAATTGACAGTTCAGTGCTTCATGAGAGGTTTTTTGTTTTGCTTTTTGTCTTTTTTGTTGTTATTGTTTTTTGCAGAAAGGTAGAGAAAATTCCTTTCCTCTCTACAATTTTCAACTTTTCCTGTTCAAGTTAAATACCTCAAATAAACCCAAAGAAAAAGCTCATTAAAAAAAAAAGTTTTTCATCAGTCAGAATGTGTGATGTTTGGAAGCAGAACATTGAGCAAGTTTATCTTATGCAAAAGAAAAAATTCTGGTCTGAACTGTGTTAATTACCAAAATTAAATATTTCAGTAGGAGCAGCTTTGAGCTTTCTTTAATGCTAAAGTTTACTATATTGCAGCACTTCAAAATGCAAGTACAGATTCAACATATTTGAGGCACAGTATTTTACTTTTATGTTGAACAGCCTCTGCTTATACCTGGATACCCCAATTTTGGATTCCATAAATACATTAACAAATAAACAGGAATACTAAAGTACAGTTAACAAATTTACTAATCATGATAAAAGGTATAATACAAAATTATTTATTTAGGTCTTTAGACTTGCAAATTATAGAGATTCCAGAGCTGATTCATATGTTAGCTGCTATTAGTTTTCTACTATTTCCTTCGGATAAATTTATTTTTGACAGGAAACACATATTTCCTTGAGAAGACAAAAGGCAGAAAAAAGGAAATGTGTCACTAGAAGTCATATTTTATGTCTTCATTATAGTTATAAATAAACTCCCAAGTAAGGCTCTATACATATGTTTATTCCTTCCTTAAATGATAACTTGTTAGAATATAGGTAGCCCTCAGAGTAATCTTTTCTAAAATTGTAAAGGAATTTCCTTCAGTGAACACTTTGAACTACATAACTTACTAATCTGACATTACAATAAGAAGTCTCATATTTGGCTTTGGTTAGCCTTTAATTGGTCAACCAAATGAGGGGAGATCTATCAGCAAAGTGCCTAGACCTGTACAATCCAGCATAAAGTTTGATATATGTTTGAATGTATATTTGGAAATAGTAAAAAAAAGGAAGAAAAAGCTCCTTTTTAGCCCTTTTACAAAAACAGATACAATAATTGCATATACTTCTAGGCTGCATTATCATATTCATGCATTCAGCACACACATTGAATTATCTTCCAAATACGATACTTCTAGTGGTGGTTACCGACTAAAATCAACTTATCTTTTTAATACACAGGATCCAAACAAAATGCAAGGGTTTTGGTTAATCAAATTTCAAATTTATATAAAGTAAATAATGTGCTATTTAGTTTCTGAATTTTAGTGGGTGTGCACTGGACACTCAAAAGTTTTTCTATTTATAAAAATTCAATTTTCAGAGACTGTACTGCTTCCATCTTCATTCAATCAGAATGGATTTGTATTTAAAAGGAAGAGATGGACTGTAATTATAAAATTGTTTGATGCTCTTAAATCAATTCATGTGCTGATGCTTGGAGTTCCAGCTACATGGTCAAAATGTAGTGTCTGGCTCTTGAATTTTCCAAAGCAATAAGAGATCTCCGAAGGACAACAAAGGAATGGGAAAGTAGCGGTATGCTGCTGCAGAAATGAATGCAAATGGCTTCGCCCTCGCTGTTCATTTCATTCACAGCAATCTGTCACCTTTTAGTTTCTCTTTCCAGTTAGAAATAGGGAATAATGCTGGAAATAGTAATGCATAAGTGGACAGGGTCTGACCATTAAAATGTTTACCATTTCCAGAATGATGCCTGCAGATGTTACAAAATTGAAACTGGATAGGTGTTAGAATTGCTGCCGGTTCCCATTCATTTGAATGGCAGCAACCCAGAACTCTGTTTTACCGTTTCGTGTGGAGGGGCAATCCATTATCTTTTTTTTTCCCCTTCTGGGATCAAAGAGTATTTTTGTGAGGATTATATCCCTGTGGTAAACAGCAATGGAACTAATACTATGAGGTTTGAATGTCAAGCTTATTTCCAAATTCAACTCCTTTACAATTGCAGGGTTGACTTAGAAATTGAAATCCCAGTTATGTAATTGATTTTTAAAAGTTTTGAATAGGAAACTCTTCCTTCAAAATAAGCATTAAAAAGACTCACAGGAAATAAAAAGTAGCAGGTGAAAAAAAAATAGGTGTTTTTGTATCATTAAGAATGCTTAAAAGATTGTACAGATGCCAAATAACCAGTATTTACATATTAGTTTTGAGCAAGTAATTTTGTCAGCAGTTTTTTGTAAATGAGAAAAATGAAGCATAGAAAGGTTAAGTATATTTTTTCCAAGATTCACATACTTGGTTAGCCTGAGGTTATAACACATAGTGATTTTTTTTGAGACAAGAGTCCACCTGCCTCTGAATGTTGCACTTAAGCCCCAAATGAAATAGTCATATTTGTTTTAGAAAAAAAAATATTTTGTATTAAAAGGTATAGAGAGTTCAGTAGTAAAAAATGCAACATATTAATCCTACACATATTTTAAATTATTAAAGAATATTATGCCTGGGAAACGAAACAACTCTTATTGATCTTCATTTTCAGAGAAAAATCAGATTGTGTGTAAATAGCTGCCCTGTTTTTCCCCAACCCCCATTTAGTGCAACGTTCTACAGTGAGTTGTCTAATACTTGCTGTTTTTAATTTTCTTTTTCTTCTTTTTAAACTCACTTAAATCAAGCTTTTATCCATAGACATATATAAATATTCTTGGCAAGGTTATCTAAAAGCTCCACATTTCAAACTCCAGTGATCAGTTCTAAGTTCTCATCTTACTTGACTTAGCAGTATTTGACTCAGTGAATCACACTTTCCTTCTTTGAACAGTTCTTCACTTGGTGTTTTAGAATGTCACAACCTCCTGGTTTTCCTCCTATCACAGTAAGCACTTGGTCTCATTCTCCGTATGCTAGTTTCTCTTCCATTCCCCACCCAGTAAACAGTTGAGTGGTCTGACGACCATTGCTATCACGTCCTCTATGCAGTGATCCTCTTTCATAACTTTAAATGTCACCTATGTGTTGATGAGACCTTACTTTTTATCGAAAACCTGGGTATCTCCCATTAATTTCAGATTTGTATATATAATTACCTGCTAGACAATTCTATTTTGAGTTCTAAATAGGTAAGTCAAACTTAACATTGTTAAAATCCAAGCCAAAAATCTTAATCTCTCTCTCCTTCTCTCCAATGTTGATGCTATCTTCCCCAACACAGTTAATGGCAACTCCAGCCTTTTAGACATCCACCCCCTGAATTTGGAATCATCCTCTCCTTTCTTTCTCTCAGTAATCCATCAGCAAATTATACTAGTTTTATGCTTGCCTGTAAATTCTGTAATAAACATTACATTTATATACAATTTCTCTAGTACTATATGTCCATGCGTATTCACTTGATAGGAGGCAAATGCAGTTAAAGTTAAAGGCAAATCCTCTAGCCTCCCCTTCCAAGTAGATTGCTGTTCTTAAACCTCCTTTTTAAATAGTATGGAGAATGTAAGCCTGCTGAAAGTGTTAAGAGCCTCAGAATTTAATGAACACATGTATTTTTTCCAGATCTCAAAAAAGGATAAGAAAATATAACACCATTTAGGATAATGAAATGCACTTCTGAACTTTTTCCCATCAGGCAGAAGCTTAAAAAGAAGTCAGTCTAGTCATTATTTTCATCAAGATTGCTGATGACAAAACAAAGATATTAAGTCTGAATTGGTTTCTCAGTTAGGAACAATGGTATAAAAAGAAACAACAGGATCAAATGGAAATAAGAGAAGTTATGAAGTTGGGAAAATAAGAGGAGAGAGTAAGATGAAGTACCCGATCCCTTTAGAATGTAAGCTGTGTAAGTGTTTTCTGCTGTATCTACAGGCCTAAGAAGGATGCCAGGCACTAGGTAGGCATCCAAGTATTTGCTGAATGAATAAATATTGCAGTGACCTTTTCTAACCCCTGGGAATACATTTCCACCATCATTCTAGATTCCTTTAGAGAGGCTAAGACAGGGAGCAGAATCCAAAGCTGAATTATGAATATATTAACACAGTATTGTGAAGTAATTATACTCCAATAAAGATCTATTTTTTTAAAAAAAAAGGACACATTTTCAGAAAGTAGGGATTCTTCTCTCCTTCCTTCCTTCCATCCTTCCTTTTCTCCTTTCTTTTTCTTCTTTTTTGCTATTTTGATGTAATTGATTGGTCTGCAAAAAGTAAAATACTGCAAAAATGATTTCCATTTGGTGTTTGTAAGTTATTTCAAAGATATAGCAGCTTGAGAATAAAAATTATTTTTTCCCTTTCTTTCTGATGCTCAGCTGTTTCGTAGAGGCAACATGAATTTCTTTTGAGTCTTCTTTCATGTAATCTTCGAATCTTAAAAAGTATGTCAAGAATCACCAAGATTCTAAATTTAAATTGTCTTCAAACATCATACACAAACTGAATGTAAGCACTTCCTTGACTAATAGGCAGCATTTGCCAAGGTGTATTTTTTTTCTTGGTAACCACTTATATAGGCTTGGGCAGGTAATCAAATTCTGACAAGCATTTTCTCCTCAACTAAATATAATAAAACAATTATAATACACACTGCATGCCTCCAGATTGCTCTCATTGAACAGGATGAGGTGATTTTTCCACCATCTGATGTTTTAAACATCCAGGGATAATTGCTCCATAGTCTTATATTTAAATGATCTTTAGAAGATAACACTTTCTAAATCTCCTTCCCAAAATGTTATGCAAGTAGCATTTTTACATAATCTGCATAAGAATATAGAGCTTCACTAAAATTGCTAGATACCAAATGTGATTTAAAATGTGTTATTAAAAATGCAAGCTCAATTTGACAAAAATATGCTTCATATATTTTCTATTGACTTGGCTTTTATTTCTTTAGTTTCTAAAAACTTTGAGGCCAAGCAGGGTCCCTACTTACAAATATAATGAAGTGTATATGAGGTGTTTACCAAAAGGAGTCCTAATGATCTCAGGTAAAATTGCAAATATCTTTGTTTAGTTGATAAAGATACTACTTTAGAAGATGGTGGACATTTTCCCCTCATTCTCTGATGTAATAATAAACCATTGAAAATGTATAATACCAAGAATGAGGTTTATTACCTGAAAATGATATGGGTATACATTGTGTAGAAATAATGTGGAGACTTCCATGCATTTTTGTGAATGATTTAGCCTCTATAGTTTGACCCTGAAATTTGCTTATCTTTACTTCATTGAAAGTTGAAAAATTTAAGCCTGAGTTGTTCTTACGGCATACGTGCTTAATTACTATACATCAAAGTAAAAGTTTTACAAGATAAATTTTGTAATTTTACATTTCCATAGAAAACCTATATCGTCCCCCCAATCATCAATGTAAGAAGCTCACTTCTATATGTTTACCCTTCAATCCAGTTTGATCTTCTGACTTACTCTGAAGATACCCAACTATTTTTTTCAAATTATTTTATCGTATTTGATACCAAGAAGGTCAATAAAATAAATAAGTAATGAATAACTCATTTGTTTATTCAGAAAGTGTATGAATACTGACATTTTGGGAAGAAAAGTTTTAGGCCCTGGGGACACAATAAGAAAACTGACAAAATCCTTGTCTTCTTGGAGCTTACATTCTCACAGGGCAGACTATTAAAAAACACTGTAAAAGAATGTCAATTAATAATAAATGCTCTGAATAAAAATAAGTAGAATGAAAGGATAAGGAGCGAAGAGGAGTGCTGTTTTAGACAGGGTGATCTGGAAGGAGGTCTCTGTGAGGAAGGGAAAATTTTAAGCAGAATCCTGACTGAAGTTTGGGAGCTGGCCAAGGGTTATGTGGAAGAAGAAAACCTCTCCTAGAGGAAAGAGCAAATGCAAACACCTTGATATGGGTTTATGCTTGGGTGTTTAAGAAAGAACAAGGAATCCAGTGTGGCCGAAGGAGAGATAGCAATGGAGGTGGTAGACAATGAGATAATCATATAGTGTTTTGTGGCCCAGGATGTGGTAAGGATTTGAATGCTTTCATTGGTTTTTCAGGGATTTTAGAAGTGGAAAGATATGATCCCAACTTTTAAATTCATTGTTTTGCTGCTCCCCAAACACATCTGGTTTATTCATTGCTGTAGAACTTTTCAACCTCAACTAGATTAAGAAGAGCCTTTTCATTTTGTATTCTCTGTACATAACACAGAGATTGGCAAGATGAAGATGATGATGATTTACTGAAAATGTCACATAATGAAATAAGGTAATTAAGATAAACTTAGTATTGAAGGGATGAGTCCCCAAAATTGCAGATCTATCAAAATGATGACAAACTACTGACGTGCTTAGAAGTTGGTGATTTGGACCTCAGAGTTATAGTCGGCCAAGGATGCAGTATGTGACCACTAGCAGTAGGTGTAGGGAATATACGGATTGACGTTTTTAAACATAAACTGAGGCATACTGAAAATTGTAAGAGTTTGAGAAAAGTCTATTCTAATCACCATACTGAAGTGGCTAGGAATGCTCCACCAACAGGAGCTCAAGGAGAGAATTTTATAGAGAAAAGGCTGAAGCAAAGTAAGGAAATTAGTGATTGGCTATAGCTTAAAGCCCAGCTGGCTGCTTGTGGTTGGTTGTCCTTAGGTTTCAGTTTCACAACTTTGAAGCAGTCATAGATTTTGGTTAGTTCTTGTGGGCTGCCACAGCATTAGAGCCACGTGAGTCTAACGGCCTCCTTGTGTAACTAATTGAACATGTTTATGATCTGCATAATGTTCTATCTGCTATCTGAACATGATTATTTTATTTTCATGTTATTTTCTTCAGAGAAGAGTTTTACATGACCATAGAAATAAATAAATAGGTACAAATATAAAACATATTTGTATGCAGATAACATATTATTATGAATATTTTTCAGTTCCTTCCAATCTATGGCTATTGTATAATACCAGAGGGAGTAGTACGTCACTTTATGAAACTTCTCTTTGAGAGGTAACAGAGAACTGTTAAGTCTGTTATACATTCAGAATAATATCGTCAGATGGAAGACATCTGGAGTATATTATCAAGCTCTATATTACAGATCTCTCTTAAAATCTGAAGGTAATTAGGCAAAGAAGGTAAAGAAGTAGAAGCATGTTTATTGTAATAAATTTACCAAGAATATGGATAAAATTGGGAAAACAATCTGTTCTGGAAAAAACGTGTTACCTTGAAATAAACTTTAATGGGTTGTGAATTTTAATGGACTTTTCTTAAATAATGGTGATTCTAATGCAAAATGCTAACTTAGTTTTTATATATAGTTTTACTGTATGTAGTTATATATAATTCCCCAATTCTTTTACCTAGCAGTTTTTTTAAGAGGGTAGCATTTTCGTGTCTAGGAAACAAAAGAACATACAGAAGAAAAATTACAATGTTCTGTTTTCTCATAAGCAATTTATATTTCATATTTTCCTATTGAGATTAACAGAATCATTTACCTTCTTGGCTGTTACTTCAAGACCTGCTACGTTAATTTACAGGTAACATTTTTTTTAAAAAAACGCTGCCTCTAATATCATTTATTAATAGTAATTTATATGTTGAAATGTCTCCTATGTATTTTTCAGTGATCCAAATTATTTTTTGTAACTTGGCAAATGGAGGAAAAATCTGTTATTACAATATCATATATCATACTTAGTCTAAAAAAACTATAATTATATGTTTCTATAGCTGAGTAAAATTTAATCAATATTTTTAAACTAATTTAAAATCTTCACTTTAACTGAAGTGTTTTGTACCTCCAACTGCTATATTATACTACTTTTCATTGTAAGTGAATTTATTGCTTAAGAAAATGGTATAGAATGGATATTCAGAGCTATAGTATCTTTATAGACCAAAGTAAAAAACAAAGTAGTCAACAAATATAGAATTTTAAAATCAGATCTTATTTTACACTCTGTAGGTTTGATTCTACCTATTTAATAGTATCAAATCCCCTTTCCATATATATGTGTTAGCATACGGTATTTGTTTTTCTCTTTCTGAATTAGTTCAAAACACACATATATGGAATATTTAAAAAGAAAAAGGGTCATGAAGAACCTAGGGGCAGGATGGGAATAAAGACGCAGACCTACTAGAGAATGGACTTGAGAACACGGGGAGGGGGAAGGGTAAGCTGGGACAAAGTGAGAGGGTGGCATGGACATATATACACTACCAAATGTAAAACCGACAGCTAGTGGGAAGCAGCCGCATAGCACAGGGAGATCAGGTTGGTGCTTTGTGACCACCTAGAGGGGTGGGATAGGGAGGGTGGGAGGGAGGGAGACACAAGAGGGAAGAGATATGGGGATATATATATAGTATAGCTGATTCACTTTGTTATAAAGCAGAAACTAACACACCATTGTAAAGCAATTATACTCCAATTAAAAAAAAATCCCCTTTCACTGCATGAAATGAGGCAAGTATAAGTGTGAGCCGATACCTAGGTTCAGAATGGCTTTTAATAAAAACATGGAAAAACTGAAGTAATACAGATATGGAAAAAGGGAAAAAAGACATTTATAACATTTCTTCAAGCTTGATTATACACCAAGATTTGTTATTTTATAACTTAAGTTTCCCCAAATTTATTACCAGTAAAATCATTGAAATTGAAATAATGTGTGCCCTAGTGTCTGGCGTAAAACAGAAGATACTCTTCAGGGATGGAATTCCAAGAGGTAACATGCATGGTGACAGATTAAAAGGAGAAAGGCAGCAATTGAAATCCCTAGGTCAGACAGCAAGAAAGTTTTTAAAATATAAATATATAGTATAAAATGTAAATAAAATATATAAATAGAGAACTACTTCTGGAGTTTTCAGAATATTAGGAATTAATAAATACTTTATATAGAAGAACAACAGAAACAGAAAATAGATATTAGACCCAAATCGTCAGCTTATATAGAAAACATATTTAATGGAAAGCAAAATAGCAACCCCCTTCCAAAGCAAGTCAAGCATTTTATCATTGGAATTATTCAAAATTACTTCAAGAGCCAAGCTATTTGAATTTCCCATGATAGTGGTGTTGGTCTCATAAATTATTAGATATGAAGGGTCTTGGTCTTTGATAACCTTAATATGTCACTGGAAGAATTACAAAATATAGATAAACTGTGAAAAAATAATATTTGGAAAAAAAAACAGGTCAAAAATGGAAATGGATTCTATTAAAAAGTCTTGGATGAAAGAAAAAATACAACTGAAATATTAGATTAATGAATTCTATGAAAACAATAGAATTTATGGGATTTCAAACAATGAACAGAGGAGTATTTTATAGTTCTGTGTATTTTTGTTATTAAAAATGAAAGAATGAAAATAAGTGAGTTAAATTCTCAGCTCCAAAAAACCAGAAATAGAACAGCAAAGTACATGGAAAGAATGTACAAGAAAGGAAATAATAAAAAAGCAGAAATTAATAAGTTAGAGAAAGGAAAACGAATAAATCTATATTTTAGAATCCTTTTTTTTTTCCTTTTTTTACCAAATCACTATTTAATTTGTTCATGAAAAGAGAGAAAGAGGGACAGAGACAGAGACATAGAGACAGAGAGACAGAATAAATAGATGGTAAAGGGAAAATGACCATTTAAGCAGAGAACATTTTTTTTAAATCACAAGATGCTACTTTGCAGGCCTATACAAATAGTTTTGAAAACTTAGATGAAATGAATAATTCCCTAGAGAAATAGAGTTTATCAAAATTATCCCATAAAAAGCTTATGCAGGCAAATTTGCACAGGAAAAGAAATAGAATAATGAAGAAATTGCCCCACAATAAAGGATAAAGCCAAGATATTTTCACGAGGGAATTTGGTAAAACTCCAAAGACCAAAGAAAGTTCCTGTAGGCTCTGTGACATATCAGTCACATTGCTCTGACAAAAACAAATTTAGGATTGGATTTTTATATTTTGAATGTTAATATTAGTTTCAGTAGGATCTTATCAAATAACTTACAAGGCTTTTGTGAAATTTGCATATTAACAGAAAAAATATGCTCACACTGTAATGTTGAGGAAAACACACTACAGGACAGACTAGAAAGGTCAGCCCAATGCAAACCAAAAGGAGGTTGGGAAGACCTTCTAGATCTCAGCAAGGATTATCACTGCACATGAGATCACCAGTGATATTTATTTTGTTTTTAATAGCTTCTATATTTACAAAATTGTCTCTAAAGAACATTTATCAATTATAACTTAGCAACAAAACTTGAATATTTTCACTTTTTAATTGTGAAAGAATCAAAATGTGATAGCTTTCTGCCTAGTTATAGGATCTCAAAACAATTCTTCAATTGTTAGAACAGAGAATACAAATAAATTATCCCTATGGAATAGCTGATCTTTACTAACCTTTTGATTTCTCTTGGCTTGAGGCTAATACTGACCCACATGTCTTCATCCTGTCTCAAAACTCAACATCCTATAAAAAAACAAATTAGCTCTTTGTTCTCAAAAAAGAAAAGAACCACACACATGGACACACAGAGACGCAAAATTATAAACAAAGCCGGCTTCTAAAAGAGATCGAAAATGAGAATTTAGGACTATTAAAACCTGGTTTATAATGACCTCCTTAAAATGAAAAGGAATCTAATAAGAAATTCCTCATATTCCTTTTTAATTTTGTTGGAAAGGTTTTCGCTCTGTCTTATGCCTATTTGATAAAGTGAGTGATGTCGCTTAACTTTTTCAGAGCACTTTATCTTTATTTCCTCTTTCAGAAGTGTCATTTCTCTTTTCTTGGAGCTGATCAACATCCATCACACATTTCATTTCAAGCTGAAAATATATACAGAGAGTTTTGAATTTTGTGAACTCTTCTATTATTAAGTTTCGTCAATTGTCAGCATCCGTATTCCATTCTGATGATGAATAGAGGCATTATATTTCAGCATTAAAATGTAGTTTGGGTTGTAATGAGGATCATTAGGGACTCTAATGGGGATCAGAACTGTATGTCACTTTATTCAGGTTTTTTTTAAAGTTTATTTGTGTTTTATAAATCTTTTAAAACGTTTCTACCAAGCAGGTGGGAGTAGAGTAGCATTGTGATTTTAGAAGTACATATAGAAACACCATTCTAAAACATCTATTTAAAAATACTCTGTTTCTAATCCTGTCTATTTTATTGTCTTATTTTCAGCAGCCTTCAAGAGTAGAGTAATGGTCCTTCCTAATACCTATTTTTGCTTCTAAATCTAGAAGCAAGTTTTTTCTTATAAATCTAGTCTGAGCCTTTATGAAATATACATGTTTAAGTGGACATCTGTACACTTAAATCAGAATAAATTAAATGATCTATAATAGAAAGGAAAAAGACTTGCTTTAAAGTCTGACTCATAAAATGAGTAGTCCCTTGTTTTTGCCTTAGAAATTAGCATATACGTCTTTTTGCAGAAGTTATGGAGATATATGCTGTAGCATTTCTCAGCCTCCTATGTGATACATCGTGTGTGGAGACCACTGACATCCTTATGGAAACTTATTAGGTGTGCTTGCATAATATGTGTAGCTCTGTGCAGATTAAACATGGACTAATACTCATGTGTAGCTCTGCGCAGATTAAACATGGACTAATACTCGTAATATGTGTAGCTCTGTACAGATTAAACATGGACTAATACTCGTAATATGTGTAGCTCTGCACAGATTAAACATGGACTAATACTCATAATATGTGTAGCTCTGCACAGATTAAACATGGACTAATACTCGTAATATGTGTAGTTCTGCACAGATTAAACATGGACTAATAGTCATAATATGTGTAGCCCTGCGCAGATTAAACATGGACTAATACTCATTGTCTCATGGACTAATACTAATACTCAATGTATTAGACTTCCTATTAACTCTTGCAAATTAAGAAAACTATTCTTAAAAGGAAAAATAAGTTTTCAGAATTTAATCTCTGTCCCTTTGTGATATAACTTTCTACAGTTTTATGTAAATATAATTTTTGAAGGTTTCTGTGAAGTAGGATGATGACGTTTTATTAATCAAAAATATTGGGTGACCCCCTTTCCGTTTCATAAGCCAAGTTAACTATCACAGTACTTTCCATCTCTAAATTAAAGCATTAGAGATCTGAGACTTACTCTGAAGAATTAACTCTAGTCCTCTGAAAAATGGATTTTAGTAGCAGTGAAAGAATAGAACTCCCAAATGAAATATCAAACACAACTTAGGCATTCCAAGTCTTACTGCTGTATTGGGAGCAGAAGTGAAAATCAATGCCTGATAGAGGGCCAAATGCAAATTAAATGAAAGAGAAACATTGCTCTGGGTATAATAGCAAAACTGTATAAGGTGACATCTGAGAGGTGCCAGACTCTTGAAGGGCACCTCTTAGATTCTCCTCTGAAGTATGCCATCTGATAAAAGGAGTTAAGGTAGAAATAAGAAATCAAATCTTGATTTTTAACACACTCACACTGCATAATTCAAAATAGATGCAAATTTAAAGACAAAGAATATTTTCTCATGTATTCTGAAACACCATAGTGAACCACATGTATTTTTCTTCATAGTTGAAGATATTATTTCCAGTAATGTTCACTATGAAATAACCTCATTGTAATATTTGAAGCATAACAAGTCTGCAGGTTAAAAACTTTTAATGAAAAAAAAGTGAAAAAATTAACACCAGGTTTTATATTCATTTGATTAATTATATCTTTCTAATCATTTCACTAATATAAAATTTTCTTATAATTTAACTTTATTGAAAACCTGTCACTGGAATAGCTATCACACATATATATCATTTTATGAAAACTGTCTAACATTAAATGTTAGAATTACTATGATTTTCCATGAATCTTAGCTGCTTTCACATCTAGCAACCCAATAGGGTGATATTTCATCTCTGTCTCTATGAATTAAGGGAAAAAATATCACACATACATGTTCAAGCATTGTTTCTGTCACTTTTAGAAGGTGCAAATTTTTAAAAGTAAATGCAGGACTTCCCTGGTGGTCCAGTGGCTAAGACTCCCCGCTCCCAATGCAGGGGGCACGGGTTCAATCCCGGATCAGGGAACTAGATCCCATGTGCTGCAGTGAAGATCCCACGTGCCACGACTAAGACCCAGTGCAGCCAAATAAATTAACAAGTAAATAAACATTTGTTTAACAAAGTAAATGCTGCAAAGTCTATATATAGCAAATTCAACCTACTACTTCTGGGACTGCAATGAGTATTTTTCTGTTACTGGAGTCTTTATTAGAATTAAACAACTATGAATAATTCTATTTTCCAGGAAACTGACAAACATTAGCCCACCATGGCATTCTTTCTAATATTTTCTCTTTACCTTTCTTCTTTTATGTTAATGCTGAGTGATAGAGCAAGCTCACAAAATTTTGGCTCTATTCCCTGTGTTTTACAATATATCTTTAAGACTATTTTACACACAGTAGTCTGTACCTCCTACTCTCCCCATCCCTATATTTCTCCTCCCGCCTTCCCTCTCCCCACTGGTAACCATTATTTTGTTCTCTATATCTGTGAGTCTGCTTCTTTTTTGTTATATTCACTGGTTTGTTGTATATTTTAGATTCCACACATAAGTGATATCATACCGTATTTCTCTTTCTCTGTCTGACTTATTTCACTTAGCATAATGCCCTCCAAGTCCATCCATGTTGCTGCAAATGGCAAAATTTCATTCTTTTTTATGGCTGAATAGTATTCCATTGCATATATTTACCACTCTTCTTTATCCATTCACCTGTTGATGGGCACCTAGGTTGCTTCCATATCTTGGCAATTGTAAATAATGCTGTTATAAACATTGGGGTACCTGTATCTTTTCTAATTAGTGTTTTTGTTTGTGGTTCTTTTTTGGATATATACCAAGGAATAGAATTGCTGGCTCATATGGAAGCTCCATTTTTAGTTCTTTGAGAAATCTCCATACTGTTTTCCACAGTGGCTGCAGCAATTTACATTCCCACAGCAATGTAAAGGGGCTCCCTTTCTCCACATCCTCTCCAACATTCGTTTTTTGTGTTTTGTTTTGATAATAACCATTCTGACAGATGTGAGGTGATACCCCATTGTGGGTTTTTTTTGTTTTTTTTGTTTTTTTTTTTGTGGTACGCGGTCCTCTCACTGTTGTGGCCTCTCCCGTTGCGGAGCACAGGATCCGGACACGCAGGCTCAGCGGCCTTGGCTCACGGGCCCAGCCACTCCGCGGCCTGTGGGATCCTCCCGGACCGGAGCACGAACCCATATCCCCTGCATCGGCAGGTGGACTCTCAACCACTGCGCCACCAGGGAAGCCCCCCCATTGTGGTTTTGATTTGCGTTTCCCTGATGATTAGCGATGTTGAACATCTTCTCATATGCCTGTTGGCCGTCTGCACTTCCTCTTTGCAAAAATGTCTATTTAGTTCTTTTTCTCATTTCCTAATCGGGTTGTTTGTTTTTTTGATGTTAAGTTGTATGAGCTATTTATATATGTTGGATATTAATCCCTTATCAGTCATATTATCTGCAACTATTTTCTCCCATTCATTAGGTTGTCTTTTGATTTTGTTGGTGGTTTCCTTTGCTGTGTAAAAGCTTTTAAGTTTAATTAGGTCCCATTTGCTTATTTTTGCTTTTATCTCCTTTACTTTAAAAGGATGATCCAAAAAAATATTGCTGCAATTTATGTCAAAGAGTGTTCTGCCTTTGTTTTTCTTTAGGAGTTTTACAGTATCTGGTATTATATTTAGGCTTTTAATCAATTTTGAGTTTATTTTTGTATATGGTATTAGAGAAGCTTATGTCTTAATAACTGTGATTTCATTTCCTTTTCAAATAATCACTTTCTTTTTAAATCCTTTTAAATACATAGTGTGTGACACATCTACAGGTGGTATTAACCAGAAAAGAAAGCAACCCGCATCTGTTATTTTTACTCACATGATTTGGTGTTTATTATTCCATTTGTGGAAAAGTTCAGAGAATATGTTATGCCTTGATTTGGAAAGTAGGATACATGAACATGGCTGAACTAATTCAAATAATTCCTGTGCTTGGCATGAGCATAGAGATATTTGTGTAAGCTTTTAGTTTAGTGTTACTTATTTAAAGTGGGAGGGGTTGTTTTAAATTGGTTATCATCTATCTTAAATCACTGCATTTTTACTGGGTTTTAGATAAGTAGCTTCTTGGTCACAGTTTGTTATACCTTTTTGGTCTTGAAGGTGTGAACCTATTTTTCTTTTTGTTTTCTTTTTCTTTTCTTTTCTTCTCTTTTCCCTCATAAGCATTTATCTAGATAGTGATATTCTGTGTAATTTAGTTAAAGATGAAGATTTAATTGATTGAAAAAGCATGATCAAATTCTACATGTCACATAATTACAAACCTGATAAAAACAAATTGAAGAATCCTTGAAAATAGACTATTTTATATTAAAAACAGCCTTCCAAGGGAATAAACAGGTATGAGAAAATAAGAGAAAATAATTGAATGATGAAGGAGGAGGGTGGAAATCAAGGCAGTTGGATGTCAACTAAAAAACCCAGAAGGTTCCATGACTTTTTTTGACCTTGGAATAGACCTTTTAAGCAGGAGATGAAAACATGTACACACTACTCAGAAAGAAACCACTTACAGCTTCTGTTTTATTGCTAATCACCTCACTCCAAAAATATATCTCGTTTATCTCACTGTGTCCCATGTCTTACCTTCCCATATCCCAGGCCAATAATTCTATCTAGGGTTCTTTGATTTGCACAGTTTAGTTAAACTTTCTATTCCTCTTCTGAAACGCTAAAACACTGAATGAAACAGTGATTCTTGTTGTTGTTGTTTTGTTTGTTTGTATTATAGCTGTAAAGATTACAAATGCTTTTTTAGGCTTTCACCAAAAATCTTACTATTGGGGAGAAAAAAATAGAGTGTATATCCAGATTGCCCACATTTATAGCTACATCGGGTAAATTAATATAAAGAAAGCATCTTGTAAGAAAGCACCTCATGAAAATAACGAAGCCACATATATATATACAATCTTCCTGCTGTAGTCTCTGAAATGGATTTTTAAAAGATCAGAACACATAAAAGAAAGGGCTTGGTTATTTTTGATAGTCATTACAGTAAAGACCACCCTTGTTCAGCAGGTATTTTGTGGCAGTTCACCTTAGTAGTCAAAAAGGTATACATTGTTTAACAGAAGTGCTGGAGACTGAAAATTTCAGGAAACTTAATCATATGTAGCATAGCAAACACACACACTATTTAAGCAATATAGAAGATACAGAAAAGAATAGCACATTCAACTTTCCCCAAAGAAGTTTGTTATCATGTGAGAAAACAAATATGTATATGATAAACTATACATGATGTAAAGTATTAGTGTTATAAAAATGTTACAATGGGGAATAGCACAGAGGTGGAAATATTGGAGGAGATATACAATTATGACAGGTAAACTCATTCATTGTCATGGATATAAATAACATCTGAATGATAACATTGTGCTTGCAAAGTAAATTCATACACATATTATACATATGTAATATATTCATACATATGCATACATATATATGTATAGACCTACATATATACATGCACCTGTACATACACATATATAGTGTATATGCACACACATGTATATGCATTTATATGAAAGTATATATACACATAAATATGTACACACATATCCAGATCTATGTACTTAGCTATATTTAGTTCTATATACATATTCATATCCCATATCTATCTCCATATCAAGAGTTCCCTCTAAATTCAAGACCCACTCAATGCCGATTTGCTCACATGAGACATTTTCTTGGCTATCTCATAGACATCTCAGATTTAGCAGGTCCAAAGCTGAGCCTTTGATTGATTATGGCTCCAACATATTCCCCTCCATCAGTCTTATTTTCTCACTAAATGGCACTACTAGTTATTCAGCTGGTCAAGTCAGAAACTACGTATCTCTGATTCTTTCTTGTTCCTAACCCACTACACTTAAGACAACAGCAAGCACTATTGATGAGCTCTTCCAAATGTGTGGCTCTTCTCTCCACAATGAAGAGGTCCCATTACACTACCACTGCTGGCCTTAAGTCTCCTGCATCTGTCAATCCATGTGACTGTATGTGTGACTGTGAGCAAAAGAGTAAAAATCAGATTATGTCACTTGTTAAGACACTTCACATACTTCCTATTTCAGTTTTAATAAAACCCAGCTCCCTTACCTTAACCCATTCTATGTCCTGAATTTATCTTTTGCAGTCAGGTCATCGGAGACTTTTTAGATTATCCTTCTTCTTCAAGGCTTCTTTGGCCTTTCACAACTCTGATTTTCATTCTTTAAATATCCTTAACTTCATATTTCAGCCAAGTCATCTTCTATGAGAAGTTGTTCCTAAAATTCTACCAAAATTAGATTAGGTCTCTACTCCCCCAAAAGAGTAAAAATAGCATGTGTCATGGTTCTTTTTTGTTTTAATCAGGCCCATCATAATTAATGATTTTATGTTCATTTGTTTCTTTACTTCTTGGGAAATATCTATCTTGTTAACCAACGTATCTTTATTGTTGAGAACTTGAATGTCATAGACAATCAATATTAATTTTTGAATGAGTGGATGGATGCATGTAGAGGGATATTCCAGGAATATAGGGAGGACCAAAAAAGCAGATGCAGTAAAATACATTAAATGTTATGTGGTCCACTGAGAATAGAGAAGAAGTAATGGATGTTTAATAGAGAGATAGGACAGGGAGACTATGATAATGGAAAATTAAAGTGGAACTAGATTGTGAAAGCCATTGTGTTTTATGTTTTGAAAGTAGGAATTCATCTTGTAAGAAAGCACCTCATGAAAATAACGAAGCCAGCTTGGGGAATATGTTGGAAAGAGGTAAAAGTCTGCAGTCAGTCCATTTATTAGAATTGTTTATATAATTAATTATTCTTGTTACTCAATAAGTAAAAAAGTAGAAAACTCCAGCTGAAGTTTCAGAATATGACTCAATGAAAATTTTGGCTTAGATACTTTTCTTCTTAAGAACTGCCGTATGTCTAGATTGGTTCGAGACGTGGATGACCCATTCAAAACCTGGCCTCTCAGCTCTGACTTCCTTATCATCAATGACTTTTTCTTTTTCAATATCTGCCATCAACTCCCACATACCTATCCTCTAAGTTGTAATAACCACTTTAAAGTGTACCAGCTCTGACATCAGACGTTCCCAGGTCCCAGTAGACTATTTGCTCCAAAACCCCAACGTCACCTGTTGGGATGACTTTGGAAACATCTAGTCTATTAACCTCGGTGTGCTTTTCCTACACATTAGACACTTTTTGTCTTCAATTCTGTCATGAGGCACCCTTAAACAAATTCTCACATGGAGTTTAATATCACTCACTTGACATAAATATGTAATGTTTTTTTTTCTCTCTCATTCAAATGAGGTTAACTGGCTGCAGTTATTGTCAATATATTTTAAGCAAAGTTAACCAATACATGTGAATTTCTTTGCTGAGAAAATCTCTGGGAAACATCTAAGTTCTTTAACTCTCAGTGCCTAAAGTTTTGCTTTTACAAATTGTGCTTCCCCACTTTTCAAGTTGCTATGAAATACAGGGAAAGTACACCTTAGTGTCCTAAGGAAATAAAAACTCTGCAGCATTTGAAAGGATATCACCATGGAGCCACATTTTATACCCTGAGGGAAACTATAAAACAGATGTGAACGCTCAGCTTGTTCTTGGCTGAGAGTCTAATAGCTGACACAGAATTAGCTGAAAGACTTAGGAAGAGAGCTGCCATGTGGCCATGTGGTTGATGGATTCACGACAACTCTGGGGCCTAGAAATATTGAGAAACTTGGAGAATCTCATTTTTATAGCAAGTGCTGGAACCGGTGGTGGGAATAATACCTTGGAATTATGCAACCATGGGAGCAAAGGAAGCCTGAAGACATTTGTATGATTTGTGTCATTCAGTGCTCTCTAATTCCTTACTCATTTCAGGCAAAAAGAAGTCAAACACAATTTTTTCCAGAGGGAAACAATATCTAATTTTTCAAGTCCTACAACAAAGTCCTATAGAATTAGGCTTATATTAAGTTGTCCATGGGTTCATTATTTTGTCAATGTGTCAAATCCTTGTATTCATTAGTGCATTTGTCCTTCCAATATGGTTAAAACCTAAATTCTAGAGGATTCCCTAGTTCCACTTTGTCTACACTTGTATCTAGGTTGACAAGGATTACTAAAGATTATCACTTAATCAGGGAACTATAAAGTTAGCCTCATTATTTTTTACAGGGCCCACTAAACTGCTCAGAAATTCCACAAGATTTCTCTAAATTGGCTTATCCTCTGGTTCTGTGTACTGACTATTTTACAATATTTTACTCTTTTCAAATATCTGACCCAATCACTTTGTCCTTATTCTTTTCAAATTATTGTGCTTCCTAATTTACAAAGAAAATGAAAAACCTCCATTTTAAACTACCTTAACACCTCCTACCAAATACGCACACACACACACACACACACACACACACACATACACACACACACATATATATATACAATCTTCCTGCTGTAGTCTCTGAATTGGATTTTTTAAAAGTCAAAACACATAAAAGAAAGGACTTGGTTATTTTTGATAGTCATTATAGTAAAGACCACCCTTGTTCAGCAGGTATTTTGTGGCAGTTCACCTTATCCATGTGCCTTTAGACACCCTCCATCTCAGTTCTAGGCAAAACAGTCTCTCCCAGAAGGCACAGGGAGGTGTGAGAGGCACAGGAGCAATCACAGGACTCTAGATAGTAGAGTAATACAAAGACCAAAGGATTTTAATAATGACTGTGATGGGTGCGTTTGGAGAGGGGGTGATAAGAATTGTCAAACTGCCCCGTGGCCAATTAGCATAACGTCAAAACAAGTGTTACTCCATAAGCATGAATGATGTCACATCCTATGAGAAAGGTGAGAGAGGTAGGCTTCATGAAGGGATCATATTTAAATGATGTATTATTCTTCCCCAAGCAACTCTAACCCATTATGTTAGTTACATCTCTTTATCAATTAATAACAAGCAAGTGGTCCTCACCTTAATTTCTTGTTTTCCCTTCTTAATATAATATGTGAATATGTTTCATTACATTTTAGAAATTAAGACTTTAATAATAAAGTGCCCTGAGACTCTTTGTGAACACTAATCTCAAATTTCATAAATCCTGTTTTGGAATTTGACTGACCTAATTTCTTTTTGGCATTCAGCTCCACCGGTTTTCCCCAAGTCTTTGATGGGAAACAAGGCCAATTCTAATTTAGACAAGCTAATACTCATTAGATTTAGATAATATCTCTCCCAAAATTTGTATTACAAATTCTAAATACACATAAAATATCTAATTATCATAGAGCATAAGTTTGCTTGCTTATTGTTATATTTTTCCTGAGTGTGGTTTGTCTTCTAATAAGATAAAAAGTAGGGGAATTGGTGCTTCAAATTACTAATTGCCACCATAAATATTTTTAGGGATAATTTTGAGATTTTTCCTTTGATCTAGATTTGTAATATCCTGATTAATTTCTCCAGCATGAAGAAATATTATACTTTGTTTATAAACAGGTTGAAGCATAAGGAAAATATTGTCAAGAGAAACTTTTATTCCATATCTAATAGTAAATACAGTAGTATTTCTTTATTAGGAATAAAGATAAATTTCCATCCTTCTTTTCATTTTCCAAGTTATAATATTTATGTTTACTGACTAGAATGAAAGGATTTTATACTCATTTTTTATCTGAAACAATATTAAGATTTAATGTAAGGTATTTGAAAATTAGCACACAATTTCCTTATTAAAAAATGTGTGAAGTACATTTTTACTATAATCTGTAACTTTGGCATTGTTGAGATCTGCTTTGTGACCCAACATATGATCAGTGTTGGCCAGTGTTTTATGTTATTGTTGGCTTGGATTTTAAACTTTTCTCTTCACACTCATTGTGTTGTTATTTCTTTATAGAGCACATATTAATTTAGATGTACCCATGCATTTACCTTTCCCATTTGTCTTCTGTACCCATGCATTTACCTTTCCCATTTGTCTTTAGCACATGGTCTCCTGGTCTGCCCTATCTTGCTGCTCTCTTGTATGTTGATAGCACTGTATAAAAAAATTAAAAAGAGAACTAAGAGTTCGAGAGGAGATGAGATTCAAGACATTGCTGTTAATAATGAACCTTCTCCTTATCAGACCCTGGAATCTAAGTTTTGTCCCCTCAATGCAGGGAGGATATTAAAAGTTTTGCTTTGCTTCTCAGAGATTCTTGCATAGCTTTCCTTTCACTATGGCAACCAGATAAGTGTCTCTAGTTGAAAGTTACCCCTAAAGCTAAGCTCACTTCTCTGGATTTTTCTCCCTCCTTGGACTTCAGATTCATAAATCCTCAGACTTAGTTGCTCTCCAAAGCCTTCAAACAAAGTCTTCAAGAAGATACTTTAAATATTTTGTCCAACTTGTCTAGTTGTTTAATGAGGGAAGATTGGTTTGAACCACCTACTGAACCATTACCGGAAGTAGAAACATAACAGATAAATTTTAAGCATGAACCAACAACATTGTGTGGAATGCCTTTTTATTCTAAATAGGTTACACATCATCTGTGGATTATATATTACTTTTAGTAGAGTGATTTGGTTTTACCATTAATTTTCTTCTTACCTGTAGTGTTTTTTTGGTGAAAGTTTTAAGAACTATTTTTTCACATAAAAAATTGGGTAGGACTGGTTAGAATTTTCTTACAGGAATGTCATTCAGTTATTTTTTTTATAACATACAGGTTTATGGTCAAAATAACATAGTACAATGTCCTAAAAATAGTTTTCATGATTTACCATCTGTCAACTTAATGAAATTTTAATCAATTTTGTTGAAATACCCTCTTGCATTGTAGTAGGATTTGTTACTCTGCCATTACTTTTCACAATTCTACTATTATCAATGTTGTAATTGTCTCTTATTTTTAGTATCTTGAAGTTTTTCATACCTTAGTACAATGCTCGATTTAGGATGGATAAGGGGTTTGCTTTTCTTTTTGAAAGGGAGGTAGAAAGATTGCAGTAGGGCAAATGGGAAAGTACAACTAATACTGCAAGCTTTTAGGAGGGTCAATTTAGGAAAGAATAAGTATGAAAACTGAGGATCTGGAACTGTTTTCCTGAAAAGTGTTCATGTCTGATATCCCATGGAAAATTGTTATGCATTCCCCTGAGTAATGGTTATCTGATTTTTTAAAAAGCTGACATAGCTCAATATCCTGGATGTGAGCAGCTCCAATCCAGGCTAGGCACTTTATACCTAAGGATATAAATAGGTTTGTTAGGCCTAAATGCCTTTGAAACAGGCAGAATTTCTAAGACTTTTCTTTTTCATGCACTTCATATTTTAAGCCACACAACTCATAAAGATATTCACATGCTATCCCATTAGATGTAAGATTACTGTTATGACTTTTTGTGACTTGCATTCACAACTTACATGTTTATTGTCCTTAACCCCTGATGCACAGCTATCATCCTGTGAGGGCTGATTTTCAATATATTTCACAAATTTTAAAACATTGTTTCTTTTCCTCTCATGTTTCTCCCATCCTCCCTCTTTCCCTCCTTCCCTTCATCCATTCTTTCCCTCTTTCTCCCTCCCTCCCTCCCTCCCTCCCTTCCTTCCTTCTTTCCTTCCTTCCTCCTGTCTCCTTCTCTCTCTGACTGCCTCCTTGCCTTTCTTCCCTCCTATTTATTTCTCATTTTAGGTGTTTTATTGATTCTCTATTTAAAAACCAATAAGATATGGCCACTTTTTGCTTCACTCTTGTTTTGGATCTCTGTTAACTCAATCTCATATTTCTCTCTCTTTTTATCTCTTGCCCCCCTACACCCCACCCCCCACCCTCCTGCCTGCAACACACAATATTTTTGGTGAACACTTTTTTTAAAATTAATTAATTTGATTAGCTGTTTTTGGCTGCACTGGGTCTTCATTGCTGTGCACAGGCTTTCTCTAGTTGAGGCAAGCAGGGGCTACTCTTCTTTACGGTGCACGGGCTTCTCACTGCGGTGGCTTCTCTTGTTGCGGAGCACAGGCTCTAGGCATGTGGGCTTCAGTAGCTGTGGCTCGCAGGCTTAGTTGCTCCACGGCATGTGGGATCTTCCCGGACCAGGGCTTGAACCCGTGTCCCCTGCATTGGCTGGCAGATTCTTAACCACTGCACTACCAGGGAAGTACCTTTGTGAGTACTTTCTATAGGAACTTCCTGAGGAAGAGTATATGGAGGATACATTTTTTAAAGCCTTCCCTATCTATATGTATATATAAGTATATATTAAAATTTTATACGTCTTCAAAGACATATAGATATAGATATAGATATATCTTTATACACTTATAAATAGATAATTTTGATTGATGCTATTCTTCTTACGGGACATGTTTTTCCTTTCCTCTTTCTACCCTTCTCTCTTCACTTCTTTCTTTTTCTCTTTATTTTTTTAAAATTTTTTTCTTCTGTAAACTTTTAGGATTCCAGAGTTTCTCTTTATTCCAGGGTTTTGATTTCATAATGGTTTATGATGTGACTTTGGAGTGAACTTTGAAATTCATTGATCTGCTGATTCTGTAAGTCCTTTTGCATAAAAATGCATCTTGAGTCCTGAGAAATTTTCTTGAATTATTTCTTTGATCATTTCTTCCTCCATTTTTGTGCTTTTTTAAGACTTCTATTAGAAATTAGAACTCTTATTTTTAAATTATTTTATTTTCTTTTGTTTTCTCTCTTTTTTTAATCTCTTTTTCATTTGCACTATGTTTCTGCTGACTTCCTGTATTTTCTCTTTGAACTGTTCTATTGGATTTTGTTAAAATTTCCCTATCACATTTTTTTTTTAATTTTCATGAACTCTTTCTAGTTGATTGTTCTTAATTTTATGGTATCTTGTTCATATATCATGGCTACAATAAGTTCTATTATCTTTCTGAGGATAATAATATTTAAATATGTACACATAAATGTACATATACATTCTCTTTCTGATAATAATTATAATACAATGTATATGTATTTGCATATATATGTATATAGTTTCTGCTCCCTGAATTGTTTCTGCTTTTACGGATTATTATTTTTCTTTTTGTTTATTTCTTTCCTCCTTGACTTTTATGATAAAAGGCTTTACTCAATTTTCTTGTGAGTTTTTAAGTATAATTTGGAGCTTTATATGCATGAACAAGGCTAGATGTAAATAAGTCTTCCTTTTAGGCAATCTGGTAGGAATATGACAATGTTTGTGTAAATCATAAAATATTCTCTTAGATTGGAGACTGGCAATTGCTTGGATATTCTGGGAGAGAATAGGAATTCTAGAATAGACTAGTATAGACTTTTTTTTTCCTGTGCTATACAGCAGGCCCTCACCAGCCATCAATTTCATACACAGTAGTGTACGTACATCAATTCCAATCTCCCAGTCCATCGTACTGCACCCCCCTTGGTGTCCATACATTTGTTCTCTATGTCTGTGTCTCTATTTCTGCTTTGCAAATAGGTTCATCTGTACCATTTTTCTAGATTCCACATATATGCATTAATATACAGTATTTGTTTTTCTCTTTCTGACTTACTTCACTCTGTATGACAGTCTCTAGTCCCTCCACATCTCTACAAATGACCCAATTTCACCCTTTTTTATGGCTGAGTAATATTCCATTGTATATATGTACCACATCTTCTTTAACCATTCATCCGTCAATGGACATTTAGGTTGCTTCCATGTCCTGGCTAACTGTCCTGCTTCCAACCCTACCATTTACCCCTTTCTCTTGAAGTGTTTGTTTTCTCCAAGAACTGAACCTTTCTGGCTTTTCACAGGGCAGTTCAGCTTGACTCTTTCTGGCTTCACCTTTAGCACTTAGGTTTCAACATTCCCTGTTCTTCTAAATTACTTACCATTCTAAACTTCTTTACTATAATTTCACTGACATCTCCCTTCTACTGTCATCCTCTCTCCTATTCTTTTTGTCTTTTTTGGTTTAAAAAACAGTGTGTCTTTAGTGCCAATATGCTGGAGTTCACAAAGAAAACAAGTAAACATGTCTCTCAATTCAATATATTTGTCTATCAGGAGAATTACATTTGATTTCAAGAACAAAGGTGTTTATCTGCTATTGATGTGAGGAGTAACCATTTCATTTTTCAGAATATAAAGAAGTAGATTTTAAGCCTAAATGAATAAATCTATCCTGGTTTCACAGGATGTCATATTACCAAACTCCTTAAATGATGCACCATAATATAAAGAGCCTGAGAAATAGGCTATACATTCATTGAGTTGTTTCAGTAACTCAAATTCTGTGTGTGTGCACGTGTGTGCATGTATGTTTCCTATCTCTAACTTCTTTAAAGCTCAAGGTACACCTTTTTTTTTTAACGTACTGAAATATGACAGATACCTTTTGAAGCAAATATCCTAGTTTATCATAAGGAGTGCTTATTAATTTTTCAGTATGTATTTGCAAAACTGTGTTTAGAGAAGAATATAAAACTAAAATAATAAGATTTTCTATTTTTGCATAGATTTTGGAAAAATAGCAAATCTCTTTTGCTTACTGTTTTTCTCAATTCATTTCACTGCTATCTTCAAAGTTCTGTATTTTGTCTTCCCTTTCTTGCTGTCTGTTTTTTTCTTAGCCAATCTCTTGTCATTTCTACAGTTGACCAATTAACAGTATGCAAATAGCTTTCAGATTAAAATGCCCAGTCCAGTTCCTTTGTCTGAGCAGCATAATTACTTATCTATTCCTTGCTACATACTTGGATCCTAATATTTTTCATCACCTCATCTTATATCAGAAAATGCTATTTTTTCACAAGCTGGATGTGATTATAAATAATGAGATACTATCTTCTGTGTCTCATAAAGGAGCTTGAATTTACTCCCCAAAAAGGAAACTCAGTTTTTCTGCTTCCAGGAATATAGAGTAGGCATACTTTTCCCAATTCCTCTCAAAAAGTGTAAGCAAAGTATAACTAAACAAGTGTAATCCTAATATATAAAACAAACATTAGAAGACGCTAAAAGGTGGAGAGAGGACAGTTGGGCTAGAGATCTTGTGATATAAGAAATGACATAGGGAACAAGGAGTTCCACAAGTTTTACTTTTGCTTCATATATCTCAGGCTTGTGGCTAAAGAAGCCAGCAACCCAAAAATGTCAGCAGATGTAGACAAAAAGAAATTAAACTGAACCCTCTTTTTTAGCCAAAGGACCATGAAAGGGGCCTCCTAGCAAAACATAAACTTTTAGATAATAACCACTATACTCCAGAAAAACACAGCAGAAGAGACTGTGACACAACCCACCCGTGCCAGCATAGGCCAAGTTGGAAGGGCAGACATCCAACGTTGCCAAATTGTGCCACGTCACCTCTAATGTCCTAAGGTAGTATCAGAGAAGGCTGAGTAAGGAGGCTGGACTTCCATCCTCAACTGGCAGAGACAAGGTGCTCCTCTCCCTTACCACTGGTTAAAGGAGGTCTAGCAGGTAGATAAGACTTTCATCATAGCCCAATAATAAAGATGCCATCAGCATCTCTTCCCCCTGGTGTCAGTGGAAACCATATGGAGAACAGTAATAAGACCCTCCTACTCCTTCCCATCAACTGACAATGAAGACTTAGTGGAGAGTCAGCACTCTCGCCTCTACCTAACACTGACAAGGAGCCCACTCCTTAAGCTGTTAAAAGTGACAGATGGGGAAGGTGGACTTTTACACCATATGCCATTGAGGAGGTGGCACCACTCCTCACCCTGCTGAAGCAGTTCAACCAAAATAATAAAAAACGTTTAAACAAGATCCAGAGTATGATAATATAATACACAAAATATGCAGATTTCAATAGAAAATCACTCGTTATACCAAGAGCCAGGAAGATTTCAAACCCAATGAAAAAATATAATCAGTAGATGCCAAACTGGGATGACAGACATAATAAAGGGGCAGGACAGCAATAAAAACGCAGACATAGAGAATGGACTTGAGGACACAGCGGGTGGGAAGGGTAAGCTGGGACGAAGTGAGAGAGTAGCTCTGACATATATATATACTACCAAATGTAAAATAGATAGCTAGTGGGAAGCAGCTGCATAGCACAGGGAGATCAGCTCAGTGCTTTGTGACCACCTAGAGGGGTGGGATAGGGAGGGTGGGAGGGAGACACAAGAGGGAAGGGAGGGGATATGGGGATATATGTATGCATATATCTGATTCACTTTGTTATACAGCAGAAACTAACACAACATTGTAAAGCAATTATACTCCAATAAAGATGTTAAAAAAACAAAACAAAACCAAAAAATGAGCAATTACCAACACATTTAAAACACAAAAATATAAAATCTCAGTAAAAAATAGAAACTATTAGTAATAAAATAAAAGATATGAAGAAGAACCCAATGGAAGCTTAAGAACTAAAAAGTACAATAACTGATATAAGAAACCCAGTGGATGAGGTCAGTAGAATGGAAAGGACTGAGGAAGAATTAATGAGTCAGAAGATAGAATGATAGAAATTACCATTTAAATTTCAGAGACCAAAAAATAAACTGAAAAAAAAGAAGCCTCAGGGGCCTTTGTTACTATAACAAAAGTTCTCACGTTAGTATCATTATAGTCACAGAGGAAGAAGAGAAAGAGAGCAGAAAGAAAATTTACATGACCATATCACTCAATGCAGAAAAAAAGCACTTGACATGCATTCAATACCTACGCATAATAAAAACTCTCAGAAAAATAAGAAAAGAGGGCAACTAACTCATTTTGATAAAGAAAATCTATTTAAAAAAACTAAAGTTAATATTACATATACAAATGATGAAAGATTTGATGCCTTTTCTCTAAGACTGAGCAAAAGGCCAGAATAACAGCTCTCATCACTCTTACTCAACATTAGGTTGGAAGTTTTTGCCAATCCAATAATGCAAGGAAGGAAAATATAAAAGTCATAAAGATAAGAAAGGAAAGAACAAAACTATCCTTATTGCAGATGACATGATTGTGCATGTAGGAAATACCAAGAAACCTATTTAAAAACTCCTAGAACTGACAAGCAAGTTCAACAACTTTGCAGGATGCAAGATAAAAGTTCAAAAATCAACTGTATTTCTATATACTAGCAATGAGCACATGAATTCCAAAATTAAAAATGTAATACTATCATTCAAAAAGATACTTAGATATAAATCTAACAAAAATGTATAAGACTTGTATGCTGAAAATGAGAAACCATTGATGAAAAAATCAAAGAAGACATAAATTCATGGAGAGAAATACCATGCTCATGGATTGCAAGACACAACATAGTACAGAATATCAGTTCTCCTCAAACTGATATGGAGGTGTGACATAATAACAAATAAATATTTGGTCTCCATCCCTGGTTCCTGGCACAGAGCTCATAAACCCTTGGAACCTCCTAAGTGGTAGGGGTTTGAGGAGCATCTTTTGTTATTCACAATAAGCTCCTTTCAGCCACACCTGACTTTATATTAATGAGGTGACTTTTGGAGGTTGGGGCCTGGTTGCCATGGGAGCCAACCATGTAATTAGAGGGTTGGAAATTTCAGCCCTATCCTCATGACCTTGGGAGAGAGTTGGGACTAGAAATTAAGTTTAATCACCAATGGCCAATGATTTACTCAGCCTTGCCTGTGGAATGGAACCTTAATTAAAATCCTAAAAAAAAGGGTTAGGAGGGCTTCTGGGTTGGTGACCATATGGAAGTGCTGGCAGCGTAGTGCATCTGAAGAGGGCATGTGACCTCTGCACTCCTTCCTACATACCTTGCTCTATTCATCTCTTCCATTTGGCTGTTCCTGAATTATATCCTTTATAATAAACCAGTAATAGTAAGTAAAGTGTTTTCCTGAGTTTTTTGTGAGTCCTAGCAAATTACCAAACCCAAGAAGAGGGTCATGAAAATATCCAATTTGTAGCCAGTTAGGAGTACCAGAGGCATGAACTTGTAATTGGCATCTGAAGTTGGGGGCAGTCTTGTAGGACTGAGCACTTAACCTGTGGGATCTGCACTAACTCTGGGCAAATAGTGTCAGAATTGAGTTAAACTGTAGGACACCAGTCAATTTCCATCAAGAAGACAATTGCTTGGTATAGAAAAACTATATATCTGGTGTCAGAAGTAGGGTGAGTATAAAAAAAATAGGTTTGACATTTTTCCTATCAAAATCACAGAAATATTTTTGTAGATCCAGACAAGATTATTCTAATATTTATATAGAAATGCAAAGGATCTTCAATCACTAAAACAATTTTGAAAAAATAAAGAATAAAAATGGTATAATTGTGTACCAAAGATTGTACTATTGATATAGATACTGTGTAGTATTGGTCAGATGAGCACACAGATCAATGAAACAATAAGAGAACCCAGAAAAAGCCCACATAAATATGCCCAAGTGATGTTTGACAAAACTTTAAAAGCAATCCAGTGAGGGTAATATAACCTTTGCCACAAATAGTGCTAGAAAAAATTGGACATCTATGGGTAAAAAGAGGAAACTCAACCTAAGTCTTATATGTTATGTAAAAAGTAACTAAAAATGGATCACAGGCTTACATATGAAATGCACAGATATAAAACTTTTAGGAAAAACGTGGGGAAAATCTTCAGAATTAGGGCTTAGGCAAAGAGTACTTAGATTTGACACTAAAAGCATGGTCCATACAAGGAAAAATTGATAAATTAGACTACCTTAATATTAAACTTTTCTCTGCCAAACACTGTTAAGAGAATGAAAAGACAAGATACAGACTTGGAGAAAATATTGCAAACCGCATATGTAATAAAGCACTAGTATCTAGAGTATATAAAAACTCTCAAAACTCAACATTAAAAATATCATCAATCCAATTAGAAAATGGAAAGAACATGTGAAGAAACATTTCACTAAAGAATATATTTGAATAGGTTATGTATTAATCCCCTAGGGCTGCCATAACAAAATATATATATATTTTTTTCTCACATTTCTGGAGGCTAGAAGTCTAATATCAAGGTGCTGTCAGGATTGGTTTCTGGTGAGGACTCTCTTGCTGGCTTGTAGATGGCCTCCTTACCCTTATGTCCTCACATGGCCCTTCCTCTGTGTGCTTGCAGAGAGAGAGCTCTCTTGCGTCTCTTCCCCTTCTTATATGAGAACTTCCACATTATTAGCCAACAGGGCTTTTAACTTTTAGTGAGATAGGAATAGATATAATTGTCTTAGATTTAACGTAGACAGTTAAGGGGCTCTTTTTAAAAAAAAAAAAAATCCAAGACAATATTGTGGATGAAGGAATATAGTTGAAACAAGGCTTTAAGATGACCAGTTTAAACTTGTAAATTTCTTTGGAGCAACAGCTCTCTTATTTTTCTTACAGTATATTACTTGTTTAGAGGTCAATCTAGCACTTAATTTATATGCATAATTAATTTATATCCACTGCTTGCTTGTCACTGTAGAGATATGTCATAGATAGCTAAAGGGAATTAATGTACAGTTTTGTTTTGTTTTTTCTTTATGAAATTCTGGGGTTCACTACTGGGATTTTGTGTTTTGGGTTCTTTGCATGGGTATAATCATTCTACTAGAAATGTAAGAGTGAGATAGAAGCATCAGAGCCTGTTTTATAGATGTACAGACACTTAATGAATATATTGTCACATATTTTTCATATTGATATATCACAGAACAAGAATAAACACAGTATTCTGAACTTCAAGTCCTTTATTCTAGTGATTAAAAGTGAATAATATTTTTTAAAATGGCTAGTCTTTATTTCACCTAAGCTCTTTACCAATTCTCTCTTAATAAGTTCTGGGTATATATACACAAATCATAATTTGAAATAATATCCCTGTCTTTAAGGCAAGGATGGTGGGATGAAGAGTAGATGTAATTTAATTACAGTTTGGGACAAATATTGGGAACTGGGTGAATTTACTGTGTGTGTGTGTGTGTGTTTTTTAATCCCAAATTTTTCCTAAATATTTTATGTGTTACACTGCTTTTTCCAAATAATTATCTCTGTTCTCTGCTGGGTAGTTGCTATGGACTTAGCCCTGTATTTGTTGATTTTACCTACCTTACTTTGCATGCTTGTAAAGGAGGTATTGTGACTACTGAAGTATTAATGGCCCACAGGTAATGATTCACTTATGTTACCCAGTGAGAAGACCCTACTCTCTACCAGTAAACAAGGTACCCATCCACACTCAGTGGCTCTTGGCAACTTGGGTAATCAAAGCAATAGCTTGAGGTTGTGCATATAAAACTAATTTAAAAATGTACCAAGTTCATTTCTGAAAACTATTACAGATTCAAGGCTGATTAAATTGTATGTCTTTTTTTCTAGAGGCTTTAAGAAAGAATTTGTTGAAGTTGAACTAAGTGAGAAACACAATTGCTCCTATTTAGTGTGGTCGTGCTCTAATTTGCAACTAGGGTTTTAAGGAAACATGGCCCTAATTGGTGGGTCCATAATATATATTATTTAGCTATTGCAGAGTATGGTTTTAGATTGTTGAGGCAACAGGGTTTTAAAAAATAAAGGAAAATTATTACTGCCATGGTTGCAATTAAAATAATTCAATTACTATGTGTCTGCATAGTTTTTACACCAGAACACAAAAAACTGAATTATTTGTGAGTATAGCATATGAGAAGACAATATAAAAGTTAACTATATGTGTATGTAAAAACTAAAGATTAATTTATTAAAATAGATGATATTAACAGGAAGTATTTGATGAAACCAGGTTAACTGATACTATCAAATTACTTTTTAAATATGAGGAAGAAAATATTAAAAATATATCTTTGCTGCATATACATTCAAACCTTATGCAAATGTGCTAAAAATAATTAAAGGTTTTAGTGGTAAATTAAAACTTTAATTTAGAATATTCTGAAGGCTACTGTTATTATGCCATTCACATATTTTAATATAAATATTTGTGGCAATGAACAGACTACTTTGAAATCAACCCTAGGAGATGGTATAGTCCATGGTTCTCAAGATCTTTAGGTACCTTGTCTCCAGTGGCCACTTCCAGACACATCTTGTCATCAGCTAGTACCAGTATCCACAGTGCCACAGCCAAGCATCTTCTGTGTAGTCTGGAAGAAAATAGCAATGACTCTTGCTTCTCTTTTTTCTGTAACAAGCCTTACTTATAACTTGTCTAAAATACATAAAATGAAAGGGTAAACTAGCGCCAATTAATTTATATCCAATTCTTAAACCCATTTTTATTGTCTCAGGTTATGGACACATATAACGTCTGAAAACATATATAAACATTAAGCATTTCCCTGGGTTCATGAAAAGTCAGCAAAATCGTTTACATCAGCTAAGAAAATTAAATTATGACTTCACATTTAAAGGTGATATTCCCTTTGTTCCAGAGAGGCCATAAAATTCTATACTATAGTGACAATCTAAACTTCAGACAGGGAATTTTGCTCCTTCAGTTCTTTTCAGGCTGTGTCATTAGTTGAAATAACTCCCCAAGGCTTATTTACACTTTAAAGATTTTTTTCAGTGCTTGAAAAGAACATTTTCTAGTAAAATTCCTTACTCTTAAAGCTAAAATCATCAGTGTATCTAAATTGTTTTGACTACACCCATTATTTAAAGCACTTTTACCCAGAATCCCTGACTGGCAGTGGGAACTCTCTGCATTGCAAGCTGACCCTGTCTTGGATGAAAACCTACTGTGGCCTCACTCATATTGCGGTTACAGTGTTAGCTAAAGGATTCTGAAAACTGATAGTCATATCGCTTTGCCAGAATCTCTTCCTATACAGTGTGATCAGAACAATTATAGCCTAAGTTTAAATGGACAGGAGTAGTGTGGATGGGCAAATAAACTATTAGGGCTTTCAATTATTTTCATTTTATTGACATTTTGATGTAATATTTGTCCTACTTTTCACCTTGTCTCTGACTCTCCTTCTTATTCCACTCATAAAAGAGATACTCCATGTAGAGAAATGGATATAGCATTTTCAAATTTGGGTTTTATACCATATTGATACTTCATGTATAATTTATTATTTTATGAACTTTGAGAGTAGGATTTAGCAAAAACATGGAAGTATGGATTTGTCATTCTCATAATTACATTTCATGATATTGTATTGGTAATCTTTTACAATTATAGCTTTTATTATATGTTATCCAAAAAAGCAAAATGGTTTTGAATACCAAATAAAACAATTAATCAAAATATATTAAACAACACAACATCTAGCACTGGCTGAGAAGCAGTTATTGCTATCCTGTAAACTGTTTTCCAAATACGAGCACATAGAGGAAAAATTGGGCCAGTAGAGCTGTTCTAAGGTAAATTGGCAGCCCACATCCGTAATTTTTCTACACATAGCTTATAATTCAATAAAACTTGATATCTGGGCTTTTTTACAATACAGTTATGAACTTGTTTCATATGTATATCCATACACATTGTCTTCCTCTTTTGTAGGTTGTGTAGCATTCTTCAGTGCTCTAAATATGGCAGGAATTAATTGATGTGTCATGATATTATTTCATTTTCATTCATAAAAAATATGTGGAATGATTTCAAATAAAGCCTATGATTGTGTCAAGTTATTCAATACTTAAAGTAAGAAATATATGAGCATTCCTGAGGTCTCTTAATTAAATGACCTTCCAACCTGTCCCTAACTTTCCCTATTTAAATATCAAACCTATGATTTTGAAAAAAGTTTTAGAACTTAATGTCCTTTAATTTCCTACATTTTTGTTAACCTTCTCCGCTTATAAAATAGTTTTAGCGCTATACTTCATCTAGTCTTAAGAGTGCACATCACTTAATCACAACATATCAAACTCTTTAATTAAATTTATCTGCAAGACACAGATCAGATGAGCCTGATCCCACTGGTGAACAGAGATCAAAATGCTGACGTCTTACAACTACACTAATTTTTAGAATATTAGGGTGACTTCTCTGCCATTATGAAATGAGATTTATTGTATTTTACAGTTTAAATTGTCATAGGTGAGAAGAGCTGAGTTAGACTCATTTACCATTTTCAGTTTAGATAACTGAATATCAGATAATCCTGGTAATGGTATAATATATTGATTAATTTGCAAATTAGCAAAATCTTTAAAAAAATCAATGTCAAATATTCTTAAGGAGATACATGATTCTGATCTGACAATAAGAGGTAAGGTAAGATGTAACAAATAGCACGGGTAGTAACAAGTAGCACCACCAGGTAGGCAGCTCCTGCTATAGGCTGAATCTTTCTCTTCCCCCCAGATTCATATGTTGAAACCTAAACCCCAATGTGATAGTGTTAGGAGGTGAAGACTTCGGGGGGTAATGAAGTCATAAGGATAAAGCCCTATGAATGGGTTAGTATCCTTACGAAAGAGGCCCCAGAGTGCTCCCTTGCCCTTTCCGCCAAATGAGAACTCAGGGGGACAATGGCCATCTATGAACCAGGAAGTGGGCCTCCACCAGACACTGAATCTGCCTACACCTTGATCTTGGACTTCCCAGACTCCAGAATTTATTGTTGGAGTCTATGGTATTTTTGTTATAGCAGCTGGAATGGACTATGACAGCTCCACTGTAGCTATTTTCAACAGGTACGTGTTGAATTGCCAGTTACTCTGGAGATTGGTCTTTAAGTATTAAAACTGTCAAAGTTGTACGTATAATCACTGCTTAAATTTAACCTTATTGTATTAGTATGTTTGGGCACAGTAAGAAGATAATTCAGCACAAATAATAAAATGGGAGATACCCAGGTATTATGTTTGCCCATAGCCAGACTTTTTCTTGATTGTAAACTTTACAAAAAAAAAAATTTTGTTCTTTTCTGCTACCATGGTAATATCTATTTAAGTGACCTAAGAAAAAAGAGAGAAAAGGCACATGTATCTCTGAAACTTGTTTATTTTTGTCATTCACTAAGTTACTGTGAACAGTGTGACTTTTTCAAATAATTTGTAAAATCTCTCATTGTCATTTCCTCAAAATAATCTCTTTGGTTCAGTGTAATGTTGATGCTAATTTTTTGTTTTCATCCCAAAGCATTAGTTGTTCAACTCTTAAATCATTAATTAATATCTTATCAAATGGGTAACTGGAGAGTTTAGGACCAGATACTAGTGGCTACTTAGTTATAATTTCTTCATGTAGACTTGGATTGTGATGTAAATCCTTTCTATTTCAGTGGAAACATTTGATAATGGGATTATGACCTAGAAATCCTAAATGCTCTATGTTATACTTGAATCTAGAATTTAACCATATTTTTACATAATTGTTCACACAGGGGAAAAAGAGAATCAGGAAAAGCTTTAAAATTTAGGAATTTGAGAGGTATAGAAATATTTATTTCCTCAAAATGTGCACTCTCCCGCCCTGGTACAATATTTAACATTCTTATCTCAGCATTAAATAATTCATGTGGAATCTCACATAATTAAAGGGTTGTGATGATAACATTGATACAAATTGTTGATTTTTATTTAATCATATTGTAAACAATTCAAGATCAAAAGGAAATGAAAACAGTAAAATATTACTTTAGCCATAGCCCCAGCATTATTATTATGTCTCTAAATAAGAAAGAGAATGAAAAGGCAGGAAATAAATAAAGAACCCCAAGTATAAAAATTGTATTTTAATAGTGTTGTATAATTGACACCCAGAGTAATTAGGTAAATGCGATATAATGTACTGTTTCTTCCACTGTCACCTGTGAAGAATGACCTCAAAGGTACAAGCTCAGTAATTGCTCTAATTACCAGAGATTCTCCAACTCAGGTAGGTTAAAATGAAAAATAAAAATTCATCCAGTCTCTCTTAGACACCTTCAAATAGTCTGGGTATATTACTGCATTACACGTTGAAACAGAATTTCAACTGGCATGTATTTTTATAATGCTTATGATTCTACTGGTCCAAAGAAATGCCTGGGCTGTTCTTAAACTTTAACCTCAGATTTAGGTGATTGCAAAGAATTCTTTTAAGGAGATATTCTTAGTTTATTTTACATTGATATATATATATATATATATATATATCAATGTAAAATAAATATATACACACACAGAATACACACACACACACACACACACACAAAATATATATGTATATCTTCAAGTTTACAAAGTCTAATGAAATCATTTTAAAGAGAGAAAGAATCTTGAAAGGTTGTTAATCTTATCTCTTGCCTTCAGGAAGGCCTATAAATAGAGTCGTTGTTCCTGATTTTTTAATTAAATGAAACTTTTGGAAAAAAGCATATTTATAATGTTTTCTGAAGGCTTATTTCAAGGTTTAGCCAACTATGGCTGTCAGAAAATTTCAAAATTAATGTAGCAATTTCGCAGCATAGTAAAGTCTGCAGATCTAATCTCCTTCCTCAAGCCCCTAAAATACAGAAGGAGACATTTTATACATCCTGGCACATCCTAAGCATCACTGTATCAGAAACAACCCCAGGTGAAACTGTAGGGAAACAAATCAGAATTGCATGCAGACTCACTGCAGTCTGCCTACCTCAGGCACCTTCGTTCCTCAAACTTCAATCACAGCCCTCAGAAGGTCAGCCTTCACCGTGAAGTCCTTCGTAGACCTTCCATTTCCATGCAGCACCATGTTTGGGATATTTTCAATTTCCTCAAGCAAAACAGACATTTTTTTCTTTTATTTGCAGAACCCTGAGAGCACCGTTTTTTAAAATTTGATAATGTAAACTGTGACAGTGTGTTAATGAGGGCTGAACCATTTGTATATTTTAATAGTAATTTTCTGGAGATCATTATTTCACCTTGATTGAGAGAAGTGCCTCTAGCGATGGGAATTTCATTCCAGATGTAAACAGAGCAGGGCCCCGTGGTAACCTGGAACTCTCACTTTTCTGTCTTCTCTTTCTGTGTTATTTGCACTCTTTGTTTTTAGTTCACAGCTGGAGACAGTAGGCTTGGGGATTGGAAAGGGATCTGATATTACCCAAAGCACTTCCAACTCTGTGGGGAAGATGCTTACCTTGAATTGGGAACTCGAGCAGTGACCTTTTCTTCTTTTCCTGAGCTATGGTTACAATATGAAAGAAACTCAAATTTAAAGCCTAATCTCACCTTTCATTCATTTACCAGTCTCCTCTGTCTCTCTCAAGAGGATGCATGGTCATGCTTTTGGCCAACTTTGATTCCAAACAGCAAATGATGGTGGAACGAAGGAAGACATGCTTGTCGGCAGAGACTCTGCTTTTAATTCTGTCCCAGATTGTCGCATAATTAGAAGCTAGTCAATTTTGCTTTTATATTTAAGAGTTAAAAATAACAAAGATTTATGAATTTAGTGAAAATCGTCATAGGGGAGTTTGGATTCTCATTAAGTTCTCTGATACACACAATTTTAGATTTATAGAGAACATAGCATGAAAATTGTATGCCATCCTGATCTCTCAGAAAAGATTGACAGTAATCTACATAATAGCAATGCCAGCTACACAGTATGCTTGTGTTGAAGGGGAAAAGTATCAGGGAAGGGGGTGGGGTTAAGTTCAAAAGGATAGAGCAGAGCAGTAATTAAGACAGCAGCAGTAAGATCACAGGACCATGGACACTTTAGCAAAGGACATAGTTTCTGGAAACCTAACTTACAGGAATGGGAGTAAATCCCACAGTGCTGGCTAGAAGACAAGCAGAGCCTATCTAGTCCCTGTCTGTTCTGAAGCTCTATGCACTTCCCTCATGGTTTCAAATTCATGTATTATTTGGAGATTTCTAATTCTCATATTTATATTCCACTAAGTCTAGAAGAAAAGAAAGCATTGGTATTCTAATTTTCCCAGCAAAAGATCTAAAGATCCTTGAGTTATACCCTATACAAACCCAAACCAATCTCTAGGTCCAAGAGACATTGCTAGTCCCACTTTACAGATGAGAAAACTAGTTATGAAAAAGTAATGAGGGCTTCCCTGGTGGCGCAGTGGTTGAGAGTCCGCCTGCCAATGCAGGGGACACGGGTTCGTGCCCCGGTCCGGGAAGATCCCACATGCCGCGGAGCGGCTGGGCCCGTGAGCCATGGCCGCTGAGCCTGCGCGTCCGGAGCCTGTGTTCCGCAACGGGAGAGGCCACAACAGTGAGAGGCCCGCGTACCACACACAAAAAAAAAAAAAAGTAATGAGTAAAGTGTTTATGGTTGTAAACAACTATGAAGGCTGTTTTGCACGAGGAAGGGAAAGCTTCCTTCAGGATTAGTATTCAGAAATATTGATACTTTTCTGAAAATTTTAAAATTATTCACTTTTACGTAAATTTTTAATTTCAGCTTAATATTTCAGAGGATAACAATAATAAAAATGCATAATGTTAACAAAATGTAAAGTTCGTATGTGCTATTCCTTTACACCTTTTTTTTTTTTTACTGTTGGTTTGACTTTAAAAAAATATATTATTTATTTTTGTTTTTTACTAAAGTATAGTTGATATACAATATTATGTAATTTACAGGTATACCATATAGTGATTCAAAATTTTTAAAGATTATACTCCATTTATACTTATTATAAAATATTTACTATAATACCCATGTTGTACAAAATATCTTTGTAGCTTATTTAGTAGTCGGTACCTCTTACTCCTCTACCCCTATATTGCCCCTCCCACCTTGCTTCTCCCCACTGGTAACCACTAGTTTGTTCTCTATATCTGTGAGTCAGCTTGGTTTTATTATATTCACTAGTTTGTTGTATTTTTTAGATTTCAGATACAAGCGATATCATACAGTATTTGTCTTTCTCTGTCTGACTTATTTCACTTAGCATAATGTCCTCTATCCATCCATGTGGCTGCAAATGCAAAATGTCATCCTTTTTTATGGCTGAGTAGTATATATACCATGTTTTTATCCACCCATCTATTGATGGATGCTTAGGTTGCTTCCATACCTTGGCAATTGTAAATAATGCTGCTATGAACACTAGGGTGCATATATCTTTTAGAATTTGAGTTTTTGTTTCTTCTTCAGATATATACCCAGGAGTGGAATTGCTATGTCATATGGTAGTTCTATTTTTAGTTTTTTGAGAAACCTCCATACAGTTTTCCACAGTGGCTGCACCAATTTTCATTCCCACCAACAGTGTATGAGGGTTTGCCTTTCTCCACATCATGGCTGACATTTGTTATTTGTGTTCTTTTTGATGACAGCCATTCTGACAAGTGTGAGGTGATATCTCATTGTGGTTCTGATTTGCATTTCCCTGATGATTAGCGATGTTGAGCATCTTTTCGTGTTCCTGTTGGCCATCTGCATTTCCTCTTTGGAAAAATCTTTATTCAGTTCTTCTGCCCCTCTTTTAATCAGGTTGTTTATTTTTTTGATGTTGAGTTCTGTGAGCTGTTTATATATGTTGGATGTTAACCCCTTATCGGTCATACCATTTGCAAATATTTTCTCCCATTCAGTGGGTTGTCTTTTCATTTTGTTGATGGTTTCCTTTGCTGTGCAAAAGCTTTTAAGTTTAATTAGGTCCCCTTTGTTTATTTTTGCTTTTATTTCCTTTGTTTTAGGAGATAGATCCAAAAAACAGTGCTATGATTTATGTCAAAGAGTGTTCCGTCTGTGTTTTCCTCTAGGAGTTTTATAGTGTCTGGTCTTACATTTAGGTCTTTAATCCATTTTGAGTTTATTTTTGTATATGGTGTTAGGTATTCCTTTATACTTTCTTTTTTGTTTTTATTTTCCTCTTGTGATCAATGAATAAAATAAAACCATTTTTGGAACATAGACAAAGTTATAAATACCAACTTTAAACTCACTATGAAGAGACTAAATGTTGACAATATTTTATTTGAAGGATACATTGCTTTACTCATGATGGCTTGTATGAGGAATCATCTCATCACTTTAGTTCTTTCTGTCAAAATAAAATAAATGCTATGATATTATGTGAGAATCAAAATGCTATACAAACAATAAGGCATGGAAGAAAGTTAGAAGATGATACGCTATTAAACATAACTTTTATAATTCTAATGCTGAGGCATAAATGCACGATATCAGTGTATGTTGAGAATGCCTGCTAGCATTCAGTGTTCACATTAATAAGCGTTATACACCTCCCTATTCTTTACTCTGACTTTCTAGAATTTAGTTGTATTGCATGTCTAACATATGACATGCATGACTGAAGAAAGACATGCAGTGTGTCTAAAATTACTGCTGGTGAAACTCATCTCAATATTTATAAAATATATTAAATGAGATACATACATACATAGTATATTTGGGTGGGACTATCAAAACACCTTAATCCTAATAATGTTTGTCATTTATGTAAATTAAGATTTACATTTAATTTTGTTCTCATTCAGAAATCAGCATTTTATATATATATATACACTTTTCAGATTTTCACAAACAGCAAGTGTGCTTTATTAGTTTTAATAGTTATTAAAATTGCCTAACTTACAGATGTATCTGTTATATTTCATTTTTTTCTTTTAAAAAAAAGTACATTACTGGCCAGTTTTAATGCTCCAATATTTTCTAGCTATGACATATTTGATTGGTAAAAGTAACTTTGGCTCCTGTTTCCCATCTGTATTCTGGTCAAAATCTTTGTTTTACAAAATTTTCCAAAACCAACTGAGTTGGTGAACTTTCCAATATTGTTTCATTTTAGAAACAAATATTTTATTAAACCTACAAATATTTGTTGAGCACCTATTATTCCAGGCATTCTCCTAGTCACTAGGGACAAAGTAATGACAGATAAAACCCCAGCCCTCATATAGCTTACATTTTAGAGAAACAAAAGAATCAATAAACAAACATCAAATTAAATTAATAATATCAATTTATCTACTGGTTATTACCAAGGAGAAAATACAATATGACTTCAGAAAATAAAATAGAGCTTGTGCTGTGATGTGGGATAGGGTGTGGCAGAGTGGTTTAGGAAGCATTTTCCCTTGGCCGTGAGAGCTGGAAGGAAGCCATTTCACCCCTTGGTGAGGAGGAAGACAAAAAAGTTTTCATGGAATTAACACCAATAAATCTGAACATTTTACAGAAATTCTAGGATCTAGAGGTTTTCAAACAATCTATAAGAAAAAGAGGAATAACCATCATTTTCTGGTGAATAATTGATGATTGAAAGAGGTCCGTGAGTCACAGAAGTCCAAGCTTTCCATTTTAATGACAGCAAAGATAGGAAGTGGGCTGTAGTACCTAGAATCCTCCAGGACAAGATGAGACTGCATTCCTTCTAAGTACTATAAAATGACTTTTATTCTGTTTCTCTCCTTCACCTGACTTACTTCAAAATGAATAGCTACATAATTTTGTCTTCACTCTTGTTTGTTTTTATGTATCTCTTTGGCTGTATGTCTTGCGTTGGTTAGAATCAGACAAAGCTAATTAAAAATCCCTATTCCAGCTCTGAAAATACTCTACTTATAGAGACTACAAGTACAGATTTACCATGAGCAGCCCAGTTCAAGCCCGCTTTTGGCAAAATTATTAATAATGTTCTTTTCAGTCTCAAACTGTACTCATTTAGACACTAAATTCAGTGTCACTCCAGCTACAGAAGATTTCATCCTTACTTTGTGGGATTATTGATAGAATATAAATACCCTTCATCTGAATTTATGTAGTTAAGAAAATTGAATTTTTAAAAATAAAGAACAGTTTGTAAGAAATGTAAAAGTATTTCCAGTATTAGATTCTTCAAGAATGCAACTGGGCTTCCCTGGTGGCGCAGTGATTGAGAGTCCGCCTGCCGATGCAGGGGACACGAGTTTGTGCCCTGGTCCGGGAGGATCCCACATGCCGCGGAGCGGCTGGGCCTGTGAGCCATGGCCTCTGGAAATACTCGTCTGGAGCCTGTGCTCCACAACGGGAGAGGCCACAGCAGTGAGAGGCCTGCGTACCGCCAAAAAAAAAAAAAAAAAGAATGCAAAGTTGGTTGCATCCAGCTCTCCACTATTTCAGGTCTGCACCCAAGCAGCAAAAAAAAAAAAAAAAAAAAAAAAAAAGAATGCAACAATATAAAATCATATCTTTTCTTAATTTCTCTTATTTATTCACTGTTTAAAAGTACCCTAAAGCCACTTTTGTTTGAAACTCACAGCTTATTTTTAGTTCTCAAAGCACTTAACATAGTTTTGACAGGTGATTTGCAGTCAATAAATCTTGAGTGAATAAATAAATGTAGAGGAGGTCATTTCTTGAGGAAATATCTTAAATCTAACTTTAAGATACTAGCCAAAGTAAATAGTATATAACTAAAGGCTTATTAGTTTGCAGACTAAACAATGTAAAAAATAAAAGAAATAGTGACAAAAGGCAAAATGCTACATGGACAAAGTTTTTCTTGTTCCATATAATTTTCTTCATCCTGAATAAAACCAAAGAGCTTACATTCTGAGAAATAAGCAGTTGTTCCTAGGCACAGTTGTAACTCACTGTTAGTTAAATGGGTTTTTAGTAGCCAAACTTCATAAACACAAGCAAGTTGACGGAGAGATTGAATTAATGAAGATAATTATAATATTATGGAATTAAGGGGACAGTATAATTTAAACAAGACCACTTTAATAATTGAAAATAATTGTTGCTCAAATATGTGCTATATAATTATCTTAACATAATTATAAAATTTGTGTATAAAGCATGCGAATGTAGTTATTATTAAATAAAAATCCTCAAATATTTTTTAATCCATCTATAAGGAATCAATTTAATAAGTTATGCCATACAGTGTAGTACTATGCAGCCATTAAAAAGAATGAGAAGAAATATATCTATATGGATCAATATGGGTAAATCTCTAAGCGTTTTTATTTCCTATTTTGCCTTCCATATATATTTTAAAATTTTTATTTTATATTGGAGTATAGTTGATTTACAATATTGTGTTAGTTTCAGGTGTACAGCAAAGTGATTCAGTTATACATATACATATATCTATTCTTTTTCAGATTCTTTTCCCATATAGGTTATTACAGAGTATTGAGTAGAGTTCTCTGTGCTATACAGTAGGTCCTTGTTGATTATATAATTTATACATAGTAGTGTTGGTTAATCCCAACATCCGAATTTATCCTCCCACACCACCTTTCCCCTTTGGTAACCATCAGTTTGTTTTCTAACTCTATGAGTCTGTTTCTGTTTTATAAATAAGTTCATTTGTATCATTTTTTAGATTCCACATGTAAGTGATACCATATGATATTTATCTTTGTCTGATTTACTTTACTTAGTATGATAATCTCTAGGTCCATCCATGTTGCTGCAAATGGTATTATTTCATTCTTTTTTATGGCTGAGTAATATTTCACTGTATATATGTACCGCATCTTCTTTCTCCATTCCTCACATCCATCACCTCACATATTTATCTTCTTTTTTTTGTTATACATTAGCTCCTCAGATCTTATCCATCTTATAGCTAAAAGTCTGTATGCATTTTTTAAAATTAATTTTTATCAGAGTATAGTTGCTTTACAATGTTGTGTTAGTTTCTACTGTACAACAAAATGAATCAGCTATACATATACATATATCCCCTTTTTGTTGGATTTCCTTCCCATTTAGGTCACGGCAGTGCATTAAGTAAAATTCCCTGTACTATACAATATGTTCTCATTCGTTATCACTTTTATACATAGTATCAATAGTGTATATATGTCAACCCCAATATCCCAATTCCTCCCAAACCCCCTTTCCCCCTTGGTATCCATACCTTTGTTCTCTATGTCTGTGTCTATTTCTGCTTCGCAAATAAGATCATCTATACCATTTTTCTAGATTCCACATATATGTGTTAATATACAATATATGTTTTTCTATTTCTGACTTACTTCACTCTGTATGACACACTCTAGGTCCATCCATATCTCTACAAATGACCCACTTTCGTTCATTTTTATGGCTGAGTAACATTCCATTGTATATATGTACCACACCTTCTTTATCCATTCATCTGTCGATGGACATTTAGGTTGCTTCCATGTCTTGGCTATTGTAAATAGTGCTGCAATGAACACTAAAACTATTTTTAGTTTTTTTAAGAAACCTCCATACTGTTCTCCATAGTGGCTGTATCAATTTACATTCCCACCAACAGTGCAAGAGGGTTCTCTTTTCTCCACACCCTCTCCAGCATTTATTGTTTGTAGACTTTGTGATGACAGCCATTCTGACTGCTGTGAGGTGATAACTCATTGTAGTTTTGATTTGCATTTCTCCAATAATTAGTGATGTTGAGCATCTTTTCATGGGCTTTTTGGCCATCTGTACATCTTCTTTGGAGAAATGTCTCTTTTGATCTTCTGCCCATTTTTTTTATTGGGTTGTTTGTTTTTTTGATATTGAGCTGCATGAGCTGTTTGTATGTTTTGGAGATTAATTCCTAGTCGATTTCATCATTTGCAAATATTTTCTCCCATTCTGAGGGTTATCTTTTTTATTTTGGTTTATGGTTTCCTTTGCTGTTCAAAAGCTTTAAGTTTAAGTTGGTCCCATTTCTTTATTTTTGTTTTTATTTTCATTACTATAGGAGGGGGGATTCAAAAAGATATTGCTGCAATTTATGGCAATATACGGTTTCAATGTGATCTCTATCAAATTGCCAATGGCATTTTTTGTGGATCTAAAACAAAAATCTTAAAATTTGTTTGGAAACACAAAAACCTCGAATAGCCAAAGCAATCTGGAGAAAGAAAAACAGAGCTGGAAGAATCAAGCTCCCTGACTTCAGACTATACTATAAAGCTCCAGTAATCAAAACAGTATGGTACTTGCACAAAGACAGACTTATACATCAATGGAACAGGATAGAAAGCCCAGAGGAGGAAAAAAAAAACACACACACACCTATGGTCAATTAATCAATGACAAAGAAGACAAGAATATACAATGGAGAAAAAACAGTCTCTTCAATAAGTGGTGCTGGGAAAACTGGACAGCTGCATGTAAAAGAATGAGTCTAGAACATTCTCTTACATCATACACAAAATTAAACTCAAAATGGATTAAAGACATAATGTAAGACTGGATCCTATAAAACTCTTAGAGGAAAACATAGGAAGAGCCCTCCTCAAAAATTTTTAAAGCACCCTTCTTGTAAAATATTGTTACTTTGTAATTAGAAAAATGTCAGCTTGAAGGTTCAAAATACATTCCATGTTTGAACAGGTTTCATTGCTTTTGGAAAAGGTGTGATAAGCATAAAATAGAGACAAAAATAAATTTTGCTTTAAACTAAAACTTGTGGACTAACCTTATCACTGTCATTTCCAAAGCTGTATTAAATGAGATTACTGGCTAATTATATATGCCTGTACAAAGAGTCCTAACAAGGGTTTACACAAATATTACTACTTTATTGAAAAATCAGTTTCCTAATCTTCATCTTGCACACTCACTAATAATGTTCCTACTCTAATAGAGTTTACAGTCTATTGTGGGGAGAGGCATAATGCTAAATGATTACACAAACACGTGTACAGTTTCAACTGTGATGTGATTTACAAAACAGGTACATAGCACACTGAAGTTCTATTAACAGGAAAGTTGGCCTAGTCAAGAAACTCAGCAAAGTCTCCCATGAGGAAGTGAAGTTTAGCTGAGATATAAAGGTTAATAAAAAGAGTGGAAAAGAAAAATGAAAAGAAATTCAGAGGAGGCAGTGGCTTTTGCATGGACTTGTGGGGAGCAGAACATGTAGGAAACAGGCTGAAGGAAGCCCATGGGTGGAGCATTTGACTCATGGCAAGATTTAGCAGTGGGGGGCGCTGAAAGGCAGGTACTGGGCAGCTGAGACAAGCACCTGTAGGCCACGTTAAAGTCTATTGCTTGCCTGTGGTTAGTCTCCATAAAACTAAAAGTGTAGAGGATTTACTGAGAAAGCATTTAAAGTGCTTCTCAAACTGGTGTGTGCATCAGAATCACCTTTGGTCTGTTTAAACATAAACTGTGGAGAATTAGCCCTGGACTTTATGATTCAGGCCTGAGAATTTGCATTTTTTAAAAGTTCCTGGTGATGTCCATGCTGCTGATCTGGTGAGAACACTTTGAGAATCACCAAAACTCAAAAATAACTGAAGAACTGTAGTATCCCACTTATCTATTGCTACATAACAAACCCTTCAAAACTTAGTGACCTAAAACAATTTTTTAATAAGATTTTATGGCTCTGTGGGTTGATAAGCTTGACTGGGTTGCTTCCTCTTGAGGGCTGCGGGAAGAATCTGTTCTCTGCTTCTGGTAGTTTTTGGCAATCTTTGGAGTCCCTTGGCTTGTAGATGTCTGCTTTCACTCTTTCAGGATGTATCTTTCCTTCAAATTTCCCCATTTTAAAAGTACACTAGTCATATGGGATTAGAACCCACCCTAATGATCACATTTTAACTTAATTATCTCGGTAAAGATCTTATCTCCAAATAAAGACACATTCTGAAATACTGGGGGTTAGAACATTAACATTTGAACTGGAGGGGTGGAAAACATAATTTCAACCCATAACATAAGAGTAGCCCTGATTCAAAGGGAGGGACTCTAGGAGGGTGTGGATACTGGCAGTTTTGGTTCATCTATTGGGCTGGATTTGCATATTATTTCCATATTTCCTTATTTTGAGAAAATACCAGGTAACGGAAGTATGTAAGAAACTGCCAATTTTTTAAAAATATAGATAGTAAATGCTTCCACTATTCCTGTATTAACCTCATTCATTCATTCATTCTTCTTTTCATAGTCAAGTAATATTTACTGCCAAGAATAGTCAAATGCCAGGTGACTAACACAACAAAAGACTGTTTTGTTCTACATTGAAAGGAAAAATATGAACTTTAATCTTTAAAAAATCCACCACTGAATTATTTATCAACTATTAAAATTGAAATAGAGGACAGAATTTATTGCTTTTAATTGTATACAATTAACATTATCAACTATTAAAATTGGCATTATCACCTATTAAAATTGAAATAAATAGAGGACAGAATTTATTGCTTTTAATTCTATACAATTATGGTTAAAATATCTTCTTTCCCAATTGGTTCTCAAATATCATGTCCTCCTATAGTTTTACTTCAGATGCAGATGCAAAATTATTGTTAGAATGATAAATAAATTAGGAAAAATATCCTCTTATCCTTTACAAGACTTCAATGTCACAGTTTTCATGATGTAGTAAAATTCAGGAATATGTTACTACAATAAATTTTTACTCTCAATCACTTGAAATTTTTTAAAAAAGAGACATTCTGACTAAAAACTCAAAACTTTTACTTGTACAAAAGATGTTTTAAAATATATATTTAATTTAGTTGGGGTGCATATGATTAAGTGAGAATTAATCATTTTCTTTAAGGAAAGAAATAGAAGAAACATAATCCTCCAACTCATATTACTGAAAATAATTTTATTTTTTGCTTTTATTTTTGTTAGTATGATTTAATTCAATGTATTAGAGAACTATACACTGATGACTTACAATATACAATTCTTGCGCTAGAAACTGGTGCTCTAACACTGAACAAAATAGGCATATCCTCCCTTCTTGGAGTGGATTTTCTATTGGGAAGGCACATATCAAAAAGCTAGCCCAGCTCTCCACCCAACCGCTGCCAGGCCGCCATCACAGACACGAGCTGTGTGCAGCCCATCTTTGCCAAGGTCACCAAGGTGCCGCGCAGGACTGGTTCGCAGGGACAGTGCACTCAGGTGCACGTAGAATTCATGGACCACAGGAGCCGCTCCCTGTTGGGAAACGTGAAAAGCCCCGGGCGCGAGGGCAACGTGCTCACCCAGCTGGTGTCAGAGCCAGAGGCTCAGAGGCTGCGCGGAACAAGTGACTGTGTCCTGGATGTCTGGGTCGACCACTTGGCCCACGAGGATGATCTGCTGTTAATAAATGATGATCTGCTGTTATATTGTATGTTAAAAAAACAGAAAGCTGACCTATTACAAATACGAGAATTTATTAAAATGTATCTAAGTTTCAAAAAATGATAGTTTAATCTGAAAATTAAAACAAAAAGGATATAAATGAAGACACATGGGTTATGTTGTGGTGTTTAGGGAGAGCTTTCCAGAGAGAATTGATACCATATGTAAACATTCAGATATGATGTAATCTTCAATATAATATGTCTTTATTATTGATCAGAATTGTGTTGAAATTAATATTTTTTTAATTTATGAGATTTTTTAGATTGATGAGTCCTTTTTATTTTTTTATGAGTCCTTTTTAGAACTTCTGAAATGTGCATCAAAAGTTCCTTCTGCTACTTAATGCAAGTGAAATATAAATTTGAAAAATAATTCATTTATTCATACAAGCACAAAGTTTACAGGAGTATTTATGAATTCTCACCATTTTTCTAAAAAACTATTCTTCACTACACTTGTTATCTGGGGTAAGGATGAAACAAAACAATGCATCATTCAGCATGTTAAAAAGCAAAACAAATCCAATCCTCTAAACCAAACTTCCTCTTATGTTTCTTAATTTTCAGGTTTTTTTTTTTTTTTTGTATTTTTAAAAATACAGTTAGTAATACTGGCTTTTCAAAAAGCCTAAACAAATAAGCAGACAGGCAATTGCAATGGGGAATGAATTAAGAAATATAAAAATCATAAGTATTTTCATTTAAGAGGAAATATAGAATAACTAGAGCAACTCTACATTTGGAATTATGTAATCTAGAGATGAATAAGAGGACACTTTATGTCCTTCTGTAACAGTAAGTGATACCACCTGCTTATAATTCCTACTGAGAAACAAAATTGGATTAGACTATACTGTAAAGATTGTAGATGATATGCCAGTAAGAATTCCTTGTTGTGGGGAATATACCCACTGAATGGCTTCTTTCAGTGTAATTGTTTCAATAACACTACTTTATTCTGTCATTACATCTGCTTTAAAAATATTTTCCATTTTTCTCTATGTTCTGCAGTCAACAATTTTAAATAAGCATAATATATTCAATAAAATGACTATCTCCTTTTTTTTTTTTTTTTTTTTTTTTTTGAGGTACGACGCGCAGGCTCAGCGGCCATGGCTCACGGGCCCAGCCGCTCCGCAGCATGTGGGATCTTCCCGGACCGGGGCACGAACCCGTGTCTCCTGCATCGGCAGGCGGACTCTCAACCACTGCACCACCAGGGAAGCCCTATCTCCTTAATATTAGGACTGATCTTGTAGAAGGGAATCCTACCAAGTGCAGCATCTGGTCTACTAAAGCTTGTATTATTTGCAGTGTTTTAGGAAAGTCCCAGTACGATAATTTAGATTCTGTTTGAAGTAAGTGATAGAAACCATCGTTTTTAGCTTAAGCCAAACAAGGGAAAGGATTGGCAGGATATTGTAAAAATGACAGAATTTAAGGAACAGAATTTAAGGAGCAGAGCTCCAGACAAGAACCTCAATAATAGGAATTTTTTGGATTTTCTCTATGGAAACACTGCTGATTCTGAAAATTAGCCCACACGCTCCCAGCTTCCCTGATTAACAGTTTCAAATTCCAATTCCTAGAGAGAGAATTTCTAGTTTGGGTTGAATGTCAAATAGTTATAGGTATTTGGGAAGGAAAATTCATGACTATTTGGAACAATATCAACTCCTAAGAAATTAAATACTGTTTTTAAAAATTAAAATATGAGTTATTCTTACATGTTTCTTGTATGTTTCTGAGACTCTGGGAGAACAACACAGCTCTGCTTTGTTTCTCCCTTTTAAAATTTTACCTCTTCCAGCCACAGGTGCATTATGAATGATTTTCTGCAGTTTTAAATACTTAATGTAAAATAAATAGTAAAAAACACCTTGAGCGTACTTCAGAATTAAGAGGTACACAGTATGTGCAGTTATTTAATACACACTACGCATATATATGTATTCAGTTAATGTTGTTATTTTATGTACTAATATTATAGGTTTGCTTGCTGTGCTATTTTATGCCTATTTTCGAGCAATAAAAATAAAGAAAAAGAACATAGTCCACCACTCGGTAAGAGTGTTAAGATTTAGTTAATAGGCTTGCAGACATCCATGTCTTGATAAGTAAATACATACACACTTATATTTTACATAAATAGTCCACATAGCTTTATAAGAATAAAGTTGTATTATTTAAAGACAAATAACTTTTTTTAATTTTAATTTAGGAGAAGGAGAAACAATCATGTGAAATGGAAGAAATTCCTATATTTCCAATAATTATACCTTCAACGTGATATATTAGTGACTAAAAGATCACTTTAAGTATGATAAGAAGGTCATTAAAAATCATCAAGAAGTTGTAGTTGTTATTTTATAAGCCACAGGTTAGACAGTTAAAAAGAGGAGCTGATTTGCACTTTTCGTCTCTCCTCTATCTCAATTTTCATTGTTTTATATATTGTTCTTTAACCATAAGTCTTCTCACTCTTTTGTCTCGAGTTTTATAATAAATAAACTCATTGTCCCAAACCAGTCCTTTTACCATGCCTTCTGTAACTTAGAGTTGGTATTTCAACACATCTTTTTCAACCTTAATCATTTAGCTTTTAAGAGAAATTCTTGTGGAGGATGCATTTCCTTGATTCATTGATTTTTGAGAATTTCTGCCTTTTATCTTTATTTTAGAAGGACAAATTACATGATTTTAATACTCTGGATCTTTTCCTTATTCTTATACTATATTTCCTTATAGTATTTCATGGCCAGTTTGCATTTGTCCTCTGATTCTAATGTTAGTTTCTATATGCTTTTTTTTTTTTTCTTATTTGGGCCCCTTAAAAGAATTATCTTTACAGTTGAATAATGTAATAAAAATGTGCCTTGGGCTTCCCTGGTGGTGCAGTGGTTGAGAGTCCGCTTGCTGATGCAGGGGACGCGGGTTCGTGCCCCGGTCCGGGAAGATCCCACATGCTGTGGAGCGGCTGGGCCCGTGAGCCATGGCCGCTGAGCCTGTGCATCCGGAGCCTGTGCTCTGCAAAAGGAGAGGCCACAACAGTGAGAGGCCTGCGTACCACAAAAGACAAAACAAAAACAAAAACAAACAAAAAAAATGTGCCTTGATGCTAGTAATTTTGTATCAAATTCTTCCCTTATAATTTTCATTTCAATCAAAATATCCTTTAATCTTTCATTTTATAGAAAGCTTGCTCTTATGTGTTTGAATTTCTATTCCATTTATTGATTTTTTTTAACCACTAGTTACTAATTATCTTTATGTTGAACCAGTGATATCTATTCTCCTTATATATAATTTTTTCTCAACTTTAATAATTTTGGGGAATTTTCCTCTGTTTTCTCCATGACATTAATTTGATTTTATTCTTTTGAGGCTGGGTGGCATGGTGATATTTTGTTAAGCAGGCTCTCTGGAGACACATAGCAAGTGTCTGCATCCTAGCTTTACAGGGTACTAGCCTTGTGACCTTAGACAAGTTGCTTAGCCAATCTGTCTAAAGTTTATTACTTTTTAAATGTAGAAACTTGAATTTTCTACCTAAAAATGTTTTTGTGAGTATTAAAAGAGATAACACAAGTAATGGGATTATGAGTTTCTGGCATATAGTAGTTAATAAATATTAGATATTATTGTTATTTATCAAATTTGTTTAGAAGGTAAGCAATGATTCAGTATATTGTTCTCAGTCTATTTCTCTATTTCAACTACTTTATTATCTCATTCTACTGTTTTATCATCTCCTTGTTGAGCTTATGTATGATAGGACTACTATTAGTACTAAATTCTTCAAAGCATGAATAGGTAATCAATTTCAATCCTTTAGAAAATGTTCTCTTCCAACCTGAATTTTTCATCTGCCTTTTGCATGCTATTTATTATCTTTTGGTGGTTTTCCTATTGTCTTTGCACAATAGAACAATTTTCAGGCCATTTATTTCATTTTAATTTAACCTAATGTGGATAAATTTGTCTAGATATTATGCTTACTTTTGGATGACATGGGAAAATTTATTCTGAATTTTTCCCACCTTCTCTGGGATTACTTTGTGTTGGCTTAGGCAATTTGAATGGGATGTGAGAAACCAAGATGGCTTCACTTGCATATCCAGTGCCTCATCTGGTGACAGTAGTAGAATGACAGAGAGCTGGTCGGACTTCTCATCTCCCCTCTTGTCTCTTATTTTCCAAAGCAAAGCCTCTCTGTAGCCACCTGGCATCTTTCTCCAACAGAGGAGTGGGCTTTTTTTAAATGGCAGCTGGCTTCCAAGAGAAAAAATCATAAGCTGCCTCAGTCTGGAACCACATAGTACCACTTTGATTTTATTCTATTGGCTCAGCAAGTCATAAGGCCAACCCAATCATGGGTAGTGGACATAGAAGCCACTTTGTGTTCAGAAGAAGCATATTTGTACAGAGATAGAAATAATTGTCTTTCACTCTTATATATTCTCCAGGGTCTAGAACAGTGCTGTCACATTGTAACTGGCACATATCTGTTGGATGGATGAATGAATATCACTTTCATCGTTGCATTTAGTTTAAGAATATATTTTGGAACAGAAATGGTCCTCTCCCTCCTCCTCCTCCTTCTCCTCTTTGTCCTCTCCCTTCCCTTACTCTTCGTCTTCTCCTTCTTTTTCTTCTTTTACCACAGACTATCTATTATCATGATAGAGCATCTCAGAATACATTGTGGGAAATGTTGCCAAACATCATTCTTCTGAAATATATTGGCTTTCAAATAATGATATGTACTACAGCATTAAAAACTCAGGTTAGTAGCAAGAAACTAAGCAATTGTTATGATTTGTGTTCTTCTGTGTTTACAAATTGATAAATATTTTATAAGCATGAGGTTGTGGATTCAGAAGATGTTTAATTGGGAAAGTCAAGGAACTTGATTTTTTTTTTCCCTCTGAGAGCCTCTTGAGGAATTGCAAGGCTTTCCCTACTTTTCTTCAAACCCTTATTGTACATTTAATCAAGAACAAAGTCCTTCACTGTACTGTAGCTTTTGCAATGTGGTCTGTTTTTCTGTATGGAATTTGTTTCTTAAGACTTATTTCTTCAAATGGGCCTGGATATATAAATGAGCTTATTTGTTGCTTCTGTAGAGGAGACCTTGGCCCACACACTTTCTTTCTTTCTCCCTTCCTTCCTCCCTCCCTCCCTCCCTCCCCCCTTTTCTTTCTTTCTTTCTTTTCTTTCTTTTCTTTCTTTCTTCTTCCTTCCTTCCTCCCTCCCTCCCTTCCTTCCTTCCTTTCTTTTTCTTCCTTTCTCTCTTTCTTTCTTTCTTTCTTTCTTTCTTTCTTTCTTTCTTTTCCTCTTATTTCCTGTCTTTGGACTTTCCTTGTATGATGAAATGGAGAAGGAGTAAACAACTTGGATGCTGTCTCTTTCTACCTCTGGACATTTCTTCCATTCTCTCTTTCATTCTCTTTTCTTTGACAGGTGAAACAGGCTTGTGATGCTGCCATTTGGTGGGTACCCACCCTGAGAGTTTGGTGTTTCTGTCCTGAATTCTCCATTCAGACTCTTTTACCTCACAGTTAGCAAAGCAACATACAGGTAGGCCTCATGCTTCTCCCTTCATGCAATGACCTTCCTCTGAGAAATTTACTCAAAAGATCTTGCTTTGGCATTATCTAAGCATTGTAGAAAAGACCATTCTTTTTTCATAACTTATTCATGCTTATTACCAAAGTAATAAAATATAAATGCTTAAGTATCAGCTGTTCCTTTTGGAGTTCCTGAGAGGGATCTTTGTTTCACAAGAAGGCAGAGGGCAGGGAACGTATTGGTAGCCAAAATCAGTGTGAACTTCTATTAATTTAGGATTAAATACATGAAAACAGCTAGGCAAAAGATAAAAGATGTTACTATGATTTCTTTTTAATTTTACACTAAGGCATCCCTGAAATTTAGCTGTATGTATTAGTGTTTAAGAAATGATAAATATCTTTTTCATAATTCTTATGTTGGGGTTCTTCAGAGAATGAGAACCAATAGGAGATCTAATATATATGTATATTAATAGTATATATTATATGCATATATTTGACATATGCATATATTACATTATGTCTACATTATATATAATACATATATTTATATAGGAGAGGTTTGTTTTAAGGAATTGGTGCATGCAAATATGGAGGCTGGCAAGTCTAAAGTTTATATGGCAAGTTGACAGGGTACAGATTCAGGTAAGAGCTTGCAGTCCTAAGTCTGAAAACTGAAAACTCAGGATTTCTGTGCTGCAGTCTAGAAGCAGAATTCCTTCCTTGAGAAACCTCATTCTTTGTTCGTAAGTTCTTCACTGATTGAATAAGGCTCATCCACATTATGGAGGATAATCTGCTTTACTCAAGTCAACTGATTGAAAATGCTAATCGTATCTAAAAGGTATCTTTACAGGAACATCTAGACTATTGTTTGACCAAATAAATAATTACCAATCCAGACAAGTTGACACACAAAACTAACCATCACAGTATCCTTCCATTTTGACTTTGACTTCATAAAATGCACTTCCATTTCATTCATGATATTCACATTTTTTCATTATGATGTTTCTGACAAAGAAAGTTATCAAAATAAATTCATTGGTTTGTTTGTGGAAATCTTGCTCTATATTAAAATAAGTTATTTGTTAAACATATGGAATGAATCCAGTAGAAAAACAGTATAGTAACTTTAAATGAGATTTGATAGAACAAAAATAATTATTAACAAAGAAGAAATAGTGATAATTCTCAATCATTTTGAAATCTATTGGGTTAGAAATATATTATTTCTTAATTTACATGCTGCCTTTTCAAAAAACTTTTTAGTAAAAAAGGACTTAGAATTGATGATTTGCATTAGTGATTATTTGGTTTATTTTTAAAAAGATAGTTATGTATGAATACCTAATAATATGTTGAAGATTGTACCTCAGTTCTTTATCCAATTTGTTGAACATTTTGTTCATTGCATATTGTATAACAGTAGTTGTTATGTCAAAATTACCTAAACGATATTTTCAAATATGTTAAAGAAGTTAGGACTTCTGAAATGATAGCATAAGGAGCTTAGCAAATTCTCTTTTCCTAAAAATTAATGATGAAACTGGACAGCATTGTTAAAAAAAAATCCCTGTCAGGATTCTGGAAATCACCCAAAGGCACAGAGCAAATTGAGAAGTGATTATTCAAGGAAAACTACTAAACAGTGATAGAAACAGTGGCAATCTGTGGTGTTTTATCGCAGTCAAGTTCCCCTCCCTCCCAGCTACATTGACATTGTAGTTTTTTTTTTTCTAATTTTTTTAACATCTTTATTGAATTATAATTGCTTTACAATGTTGTGTTAGTTTCTGCTGTATAACAAAGTGAATCAGCTATACGTATACATATATCCCCATATCTCATCCCTCTTGTGTCTCCCTTCCTCTCACCCTCCCTATCCCACCCCTCTAGGTGGTCACAAAGCACCGAGCTGATCTCCCTGTGCTATGTGGCTGCTTCCCACTAGCTATCTGTTTTACATTTGGTAGTGTATATATGTCCATGCCACTCTCTCACTTAGTCCCGGCTTACCCTTCCCCCTCCCCATTACAAGTCCATTCTTTATGTCTGTGTCTTTATGCTTCTCCTGCTCCTAGGTTCATCAGAACCATGTTTTTTTTCTTTTTTAGATTCCATATCTATGTGTTAACATATGGTATTTGTTTTTCTCTTTCTGACTTACTTCACTCTACATGACAGACTCTTGGTCCATCTACATCATTACAAATAACTCAGTTTCATTTCTTTTTATGGCTGAGTAATGTTTCATTGTATATATGTGCCACATCTTCTTTAGCCATTCATCTGTCCATGGACACTTAGGTTGCTTCCATGTCCTGGCTATTGTAAATAGTGCTGCAGTGAACATTGTGGTACATGTCTCACTTTGATTTATGGTTTTCTCAGGGTATATGCCCAGTAGTGGGATTGCTGGGTCATATGGTAGTTCTATTTTTAGTTTTTTAAGGAATCTTCATACTGTTCTCCATAGTGGAAGTATCAATTTACATTCCCACCAACAGTGCAAGAGGGTTCCCTTTTCTCCACACCCTCTCCAGCATTTATTGTTTGTAGATTTTTTGATGATGGCCATTCTGACCGGTATGAGGAGATGCCTCATTGTGGTTTTGATTTGCGTTTCTCTAATGATTAGTGATGCTGAGCATCCTTTCATGTGTTTGTTGGCAATCTGTATGTCCTCTATGGAGAAATATCTATTTAGGTTTCTGCCCATTTTTGGATTGGGTTGTTTGTTTTTTTGATATTGAGCTACATGAGCTGCTTATAGATTTTGGAGATTAATCCTTTGTTAGTTGCTTCATTTGCAAATATTTTCTCCCATTCTGAGGGTTGTCTTTTCATCTTGTTTATGGTTTCCTTTGCTGTGCAAAAGCTTTTAAGTTTCATGGGGTCCCATTTCTTTATTTTTGGTTTTATTTCCATTTCTCTAGGAGGTGGATCAAAAAAGGTCTTGCTGCGATTTATGTCTAAGTGTGTTCTGCCTATGTTTTCCTCTAAGAGTTTTAAAGCGTCTGGCATTACATTTAGGTTGTTGATCCATTTTGAGTTTATTTTTGTGTATGGTGTTAGGGAGTGTTCTAATTTCAGTCTTTTACATGTAGCTGTCCAATTTTCCCAGCACCACATACTGAAGAGGCTGTCTTTTCTCCATTGTATATTCTTGCCTCCTTTATCAAAGATAAGGTGACCATATGTGTGTGGGTTTATCTCTGGGATTTCTATCCTGTTCCATTGATCTAAATTGTGTTTTTGTGCCAGTACCATACTGTCTTGATTACTGTAGCTTTGTAGTATAGTCTGAAGTCAGGGAGCCTAATTTCTCCAGCTCTGTTTTTCTTAATCAAGATTGCTTTGCCTATTTGGAGTGTTCTGTGTTTCCATACAAATTGTAAAATTTTTTATTCTAGTTCTGTGAAAAATGCATTGGTCATTCGATAGGAATTGCATTGAATCTGTAGATTGCTTTGGGTAGTATAGTCATTTTCACAGTGTTGATTCTTCCAATCCAAGAACGTGGTGTATCTTTCCATCTGTTTGTATCATCTTTAATTTCTTTCATCAGTGTCTTATACTTTTCTGCATAGCAGAAAAGACAGCTCTTTTGTCTCCTTAGGTAGGTTTATTCCTAGGTATTTTATTCTTTTTGTTGCAGTGGTAAATGAGAGTGTTTACTTATTTTTTTTTTTGATTTTTCATCATTTGTGTATAGGAATGCAAGAGATTTCTGTGCATTAATTTTGTATCCTGCTACTTTACCAAATTCATTGATTAGCTCTGGTAGTTTTGTTCCTGATCTTAGAGGAAATGGTTTCAGTTTTTCACCATTGAGAACGTTGTTCGCTGTGCGTTTGTCATATATGGCCCTTATTATGTTGAGGTAAGTTCCCTCTATGCCTACTTTCTGGGGTTTTTTAATCATAAATGGGTGTTGAATTTTGTCAAAAGCTTTTTCTGCATCTATTGAGATGATCATATGGTTTTTATCCTTGAATTTGTTAATATGGTTTATCACATTATTGATTTATGTATAATGGAAGAATCCTGGCATTCCTGGGATAAACCCCACTTGATCATGGTGTGTGATCCTTTTAATGTGCTGTTGGATTCTGTTTGCTAGTATTTTGTTGAGGATTTTTGCCTCTATGTTCACCAGTGTTTTATTGGCCTGCCGTTTTCTTTTTTGTGACATCTTTGTCTGGTTTTGGCATCAGGGTGATGGTGACCTCATAGAACGAGTTTGGGAGTGTTCCTCCTTCTGCTATATTTTGGATGAGTTTGAGAAAGATAGGTGTTAGCCCTTCTCTAAATATTTGATAAAATTCGCCTGTGAAGCCATCTGGTCCTGGGCTTTTGTTTGTTGGAAGATTTTTAATCACAGTTTCAATTTCAGTGCTTGTGATTGGTCTGTTCATATTTTATATTTCTTCATGGTTCAGTGTTGGAAGGTTATACTTTTCTAATAATTTGTCTATTTCTTCCAGGTTGTCCATTTTATTGGCATATACTTGCTTGTAGTAATCTCTTATGATCTTTTCTATTTCTGCAGTGTCAGTTGTTACTTCTTTTTCATTTCTAATTCTGTTGATCTGAGTCTTCTCCCTTTTTCTTCTTGATGAGTCTGGCTAATGGTTTATCAATTTTGTTTATCTTCTCAAAGAACAAGCTTTTAGTTTTATCTATCTTTGCTATTGTTTCCTTCATTTCTTTCTTATCCGATCTTTATGATTTCTTTCCTTCTGCTAACACTGGGGATTTTTTGTTCTTCTTTCTCTATTTGCTTTATGTGAAAGGTTAGGTTGTTTATTTGAGATTTTTCATGTTTCTTGAGTTAGGATTTTACTGCTATAAACTCCCCTCTTAGAACTGCTTTTGGTGCATCCCATAGGTTTTGGGTCATCGTGTTTTCACTGTCATTTGTTTCTAGGTATTTTTTGATTTCCTCTTTGATTTCTTCAGTGATATCTTGTTTATTAAGTAGTGTATTGTTTAGCCTCCATGTGATTGTATTTTTTACAGATTTTTTCCTGTAATTGATATCTAGTCTCATAGCATTGTGGTCGGAAGAGATACTTGATACAATTTCAATTTTCTTAAATTTACCAAGGCTTGATTTGTGACCCAAGAAATGATCTATCCTGGAGAATGTTCCATGAGCACTTGATAAGATAGTGTATTCTGTTGTTTTTGGATGGAATGTCCTATAAATATCAGTTAAGTCCAACTGGTCTAATGTGCCATTTAAGCTTGTGTTTCCTTATTTATTTTCATTTTGAATTATCTAACCATTGGTGAAATTGGGGTCTGAAAGTCTCCTACTATTATTGTGTTTCTGTCAATTTTCCCTTTTATAGCTGTTAGCATTTGCCTTATGTATTGAGGTGCTCCTGTGTTTGGTGCATAAATATTTACAACTGTTGTATCTTCTCCTTGGGTTGATCCCTTGATCTTTATGTAGTGTCCTTTGTCTCTTTTAATAGTCTTTGTTTTAAAGTCTATTTTATCTGATATGAGTATTGCTACTCCAGCTTTCTTCTGATTTCCATTTGCATGGAATATCTTTTTCCATCCCCTCACTTTCAGTCTGTGTGTGTCCCTAGGCCTGAAGTGGGTCTCTTGTAGACAGCATATATACAGGTGTTTTTTTTGTATCCATTCAGCCAGTCTATGCCTTTTGGTTGGAGCATTTAATCCCTGTATATTTATGGTAATTATCTATACGTATGTTCCTATTACCATTTTCTTAATTGTTTTGGGTTTGTTATTGTAGGTCTTTTCCATCTCTTGGGTTTGCTGCCTAGAGAAGTTCCTTTAACATTTGTTGTAAAGCTGGTTTGGTGGCTCTGAATTTTCTTAACTTTTGCTAGTCTGTAAAGCTGTTGATTTCTCCATCGAATCTGAATAAGATCCTTGCTGCGTAAAGTAATCTTGGTTGTAGGTTTTTCCCTTTCATCACTTTAAATATGTCCTGCCACTCCCTTCTGGCTTGCAGAGTTTCTCCGGAAAGATCAGCTGTTAACCTTATGGGGATTCCCTTGTATGTCATTTGTTGCTTTTCCCTTGCTGCTTTTAATATTTTTCCGTTGTATTTAATTTTTGGTAGTTTGATTAATATGCGTCTTTGTGTGTTTTTCCTAGCGTTTATCCTGTATGGGACTCTCTGTGCTTACTGGACTTGATTGACTATTTCCTTTCCTATGTTAGGGAAGTTTTCAACTATAATCTCTTCAAATATTTTCTCAGACCCTTT
>NC_041220.1:136009352-136021595 GCF_002837175.3 Physeter macrocephalus | reverse complement strand
TTGACTATTTCCTTTCCCATGTTAGGGAAGTTTTCAACTATAATCTCTTCAAATATTTTCTCAGACCCTTTCTTTTTCTCTTCTTCTTCTCGGACCCCTATAATTCGAATATTGGTGAGTTTAATATTTCCCCAGAGGTCTTTGAGACTGTCCTCAATTATTTTCATTGGTTTTTCTTTATTCTGCTCTTCAGCAGTTATTTCCACTATTTTATCATCCAGGTTACTTATCTGTTCTTCTGCCCCAGTTATTCTGCTATTGACTCCTTCTAGAGAATTTTAAATTTCATTTTTGGTCATCATTGTTTGTTTGCTCTTTAGTTCTTCTAGGTCCTTTTTAAACGTTTCTTGTATTTTCTCCATTCTATTTCTAAGATTTTGGATCATCTTTACTATCATTACTCTGAATTCTTTTTTAGGTAGACTGCCTATTTCCTCTTCATTTGTTTTGTCTGGTGGGTTTTTACCTTGCTCCTTCATCTGTTCCATATTTCTCTGTCTTCTCATTTTGTTTAACTTACGGTGTTTGGGTCTCCTTTTTGCAGGCTGCAAGTTCATAGTTCCTGTCGTTTTGGTGTGTGCCCCCAGTGGGTAAGGCTGGTTCAGTGAGTTGTGTAGGGTTCCTGGTGGAGGGGTCTGGTGCCTGTGTTCTGGTGGATGAGGCTGGATCTTGTCCTTCTGGTGGGCAGGGCTGCATCCTGTGGTGTGTTTTGAGGTGTCTGTGAACTTAGTATGATTTTAGGCAGCCTGTCTGCTATTGGGTGGGGTTGTGTTCCTGTTTTGCTAGTTGTTTGGCATGGGGCATTCAGCACTGGAGTTTGCTGGCCATTGGGTGGAGCTGGGTCTTAGTGATGAGACAGAGATCTCTGGGAGAGCTCTCGCTGATTGATATTTCGTGGTGCCAGAAAGTCTCTGGTGTTCCAATATCCTGGACTCGGATCTCTCACCTCAGGGCTCAGGCCTGACAACTGGAGCACCATGACCCTGCCAGCCACATGGCTTGGAAGAAAAAAAAGAAAAAAAAAATGAGCAGATAGAACCCCAAATCAAATGGTAAAAGCAAAACTAAATAAACAAAATCACACAAGGAAACATGCACATACACCTCACAAAAAGAGAAGAGGAAGAAAATTTTTTTAAAAATATAAAAATATAATAAAATAAAAAAAGAAGAGAGCAATCAAATCAATAAACAAATCCACCAATGATAACAAGCACTAAAAACTGAAGTAACATAAACATAAAAACCAGAAACAAATCAGATGCAGTAAGAACCCCAAGTCTACAGTTGCTCCCACAGTACCCTGCCTCAATTTTGGGTTGATTCGTCGTCTATTCAGGTATTCCATAGATTCAAAGTTCCTCAAGTTAATTGTGGGGATTTAATCTGCTGCTCCTGAGGCTACACGAAGAAATTTCCCTTTCTATTCTTTGTTCACACAGCTCCTTGGGTTCGGCTTTGGTTTTGGCCCTGCCTCTGCGTGTAGGTCACCCTCAGGCATCTGTTCCCACCCAGACAGGACGAGGTTAAAGCAGCGGCTGATTAGGGGGCTCTGGCTCACTCAGGCTTGGGGGAGGGAGGAGTACGGTAGTCATAATTGGAATGCGGGGTGAGCCTGTGGTGGCAGAGGGTGACGTAACATTGCAACAGCCTGAGGCGAGCCGTGTGTTCTCCCGGGGAAGTTGTCCCTGCATCTCGGGACCCTGGCAGTGGCGGGCTGCACAGGCTCCTGGGGGCGGGGGTGTGGGTAGTGACCTGTGCTTGCACAAAGGATTCTTGGTGCCAGTGGTGGCAGCATTAGCATTTCATGCCCATCTCTGGAGTCCTGGCTGATAGCCGAGGGTCGTGCCTGTCTCTGGATCTCGCTTAGGTGGTGCTCTACCTTCTGTGGGCTCATGGAGCAGGAATCCCCTCTCCTCGCGCACCCTGAGGACCCCAATGGTCTCTTGCCTCTTCGGCAGCTCCAGACTCTTTCCCGGACTCCCTCCCGGCTAGCTGTGGCGCACTAGCCCCCTTCAGGCTGTGTTCACGCAGCCAACCCGTCCTCTCCCTGCGATCCGACCGAAGCCCGAGCCTCAGCGCCCAGCCCCGCCCGCCCCGGCGGGTGAGCAGACAAGCCTCTTGGGCTGGTGAGTGCTGGTCGGCACCGATCCTCTGTGCGGGAATCTCTCTGCTTTGCCCTCTGCACCTCTGTTGCTGCGCTCTCCTCCATGGCTGTGAAGTTTCCCCACCGCCCACCTCCTGTCGCTTCATGTGAAGGGGTTTCCTAGCATGTGGAAACTTTTCCTCCTTCACAGCTCCCTCCCAGAGCTGCAGGTCCCATTCCTATTCTTTTGTCTCTGTTTTTTCTTCTTTACTTTTGCCCTACTCAGGTACGTGGGGAGTTTCTTGCCTTTTGGGAGGTCTGTAGTCTTCTTCCAGCATTCAGTAGCTGTTCTGTAGGAGCTGTTCCACATGTAGATCTATTTCTGATGTATTTGTGGGGAGGAAGGTGATCTCCACATCTTACTCCTCCGCCATCTTGAAGGTCTCCCAAGTTTTCTGATTTTGACATCGTAGTTTTATGAAGGCCGGGCAAGCCATAAAAACCAGAAGCTTTTCTGGGGCTACTTGATTTGGAGCAGTGTGTGCAAAATTTCTATGTCCAAGGGTGATGTTAAAAAGAACCCTCAACTCAGTGACAAATATTTGAGGAAGGCCAACATCACAGCTAATCTATGGTTGTGATACTGGTGGAACAGACAACAAACCAACAGGCTAGCCAGATATTTAACAGAAAGATCTGAAGAATGATTTAGCTATTGTGGGCATTGATAAGTTTCCATACATACATGGATGTCTGGAAAGCTGCATACATACTCAAGCCTATGTTTACTACAGCAGAAACTAAAGATGACTCTAGCTATCTACCTACCGTAGGCTGAACACAAAGCCTTGAACACCTACAGAGGAGAAACAAAAAAGCCCAGCAGAAAGAAAAATCTGAGATAGACTAGTAAGCTGTCTAAGCATTGAATGGATCACCCAGTTTTCACATAGATTCGTTAGTAATGCGTGGAAACATTATTGACTCAAGATGTTTAAGAACAACCTCAGACCAATCACTGACTGACAACTGTGCTCTGATGACACAGAGGTGACACCTAGGAAGCCAGGATTAACATAGAAAAAAAAAAGCATTCGTGGAAAAAAGGCAGTACTATAGAGGCAGAAAAAATAATAATAACTAGCCTGGGGCTGGTGACAGACATTGGATTTCCTGTTGTTTGTGTTCCCCCCCGAATTCATATATTGAAATTCTAATGCCCAGGAGATGGTATCAGGAGGTGTGCCTTTGGAAGGTGCTTAGGTCGTGAGGGTGGAACCGTCATGAATAGGATTATTGTTCTTATAAAAGAGACCACACAGAGTTCCCTAGCCCCTTCCATCCTGTGAGATTATAGTGAAAAGATAACCATTTAAGAAACATACCCTTATCAGACACCAAATCTGTCTTTACCTTGACCTTAGATTTCCTAGCCTCCAGAATTTTGAAAAATAAATGTTTGTCGTTATTAAGCCACATAGTTTATGGTATTGCTATAGCAGCTCAAATGGACTAAGACAGGACTGACCACAAAGTTCTAAAACTAGATTGTGCTGAAGGTTGCACAGCTCTGTATTTTTACTAAAAACATTGAATTTCACTGAAATGGGTAAATTTTATGGTATGTAAATTGTACTTCAGTATAGTTTCTTTAAAACGGTTATATGAATGGCCCTCATCCTTAATAGTTATTTGAACTCCATCCCCACCCCCCCATACACACAGCTAAAGATTTTGAGCTAAAGTTTCTGCCAGAACTAAGATAAAATATTGTGTCTTTAATACTTAGAATTAATAAAGGTCAAGAATAAAGGTGCCTGAGATTACGCCACTTAGAAATCACAGAAGAGAATCGTTTCAAGTCAGCAAAAAAATCATCAGTTGTATACCTAATCTGTGATGTCCTGAAAAAGTGATACATGTCATCAAGGTGAATAGGGAAAAGAACATTTCAGAGTAAACCACCATGAGAATTAGAAAAGGGAAACAGGAAACAGGAAAGGCAAAGCAAATGCATCAATATTGCAATTTTAATAAAACTTTTGAGACTCACAAATTACCTTGCTTTTTCTACTTTATGATTCAAGGGTGCATTTCCCTAGGGGAGAGTGACACTTGTTATTTGGCAATATTACAGTTAGTTATGTCACATGCTGGATAACAAATAATGACTCTTTATGCTCAAATAAATTTGAGAGGAAAGGAAACTTGTAATCATGTAGTTCAAATCCTGAGGGATTTAGAATTTCTTGTATCTATTGCAAGAGAGGTCTCGTAAAGTTCCTAATCCATGTTTTTTTCTACAAAAGTAGAAGGGTAATTTCTGCAACCCTAAAAATACCGTATTTAAAAAGAATCACAAATTTGTGTCACAAATAAAACACATCCTTCAAGAAACCCCTCCTTGAGCCCTGGTAAGGACCAAAAACATTAATGTCAGTAAAATAAAAGATGTCATACACAACCTTTTCATGTAACTTGTTTCAAGGGAAAGATTTGGTTGATAATTACTATAATATCCTGATCAACTAAATTCTAGTTCTTTAAATATACTCTATGCTTAAAATTATTAGGTGCTCAAATTCATCTAACTCTATATATTACTATTTCAATTAAGTAGAAGTTGTATTTGAGTACTGAAATTCCATAACTATTTCATGTAAAGTACCAATGATTATAGTAATGACAATATTTATTATTCAATAAACATTCAGTGCTTACAAATGCCACACAGAAAGAAGGAGAAAAACCTTGTGCTAAGGGAAATTACACTGTAGTGGCAGGAAAGAAATGATTTAAATCAAACCACTGAATAATAATAATAATAACAATATATTAGTTAGTAATAAGTGTCATGAAGAAAATAAGAGAGTGTAATGATATTGGGGAAGGGGAATGGAGAATCACAGCTTTAGCTTGGTGTCTAGGGCAGGCCTCCCTGAGGGCTAACATTTGAGCTGATGCTCTTCTAGGGGAAGACATGCAAGTATCTGGAGCAAAAACTTTGAAGGCAGGAGAGCAAGCAATTTCAAACACCCAGGGCGTGGCACAAGCCACAGCTGAAGACTCAGAACGTTCACTGAACTGGATGAGTGCTGAGTTAGGGAAGCCTGCAACCAGATGACGTTGGGAATGTGAACAGGCGTTACAATGGAGGACATTTTAGCTTACCATATGGAGCCTGTATGCATTCTAAATGCAATAATATATTATTAACAATTAACAAAATATATTATTTAATAATCATTAAAGTATTTAACTGAAAAATATGGTATAACTAGAAAAAATTATTTCCCTTCCTAATCTTAACAGGGTAAGGAACCTCAGCAAAGAATTTGTTGAAATGCTTCCTGGAAGTAAGATTTAGTCTTTGGCCAGATCTTTGTATAGCTGAGTAGAGGTTATTATATTTTAACTGTAATGAGAGTCCTTTGTGTCCTTTAGAGCAGACCAACAGGTGCATAATTTGAAAACAGGTAATGAAGGAAATAAAAAACAAAATTAACAATTGAAAAAAGGACTTATCAATAAAAGAAGAACCTTGTCAATTATGAGCTAGAAGGAAAATATTTCTCTTCTATGAGTTTTGATTATATAGTCCCAACAAAAGCCCCAGTGCTTCTCTCTGTGTGTGTGTGTGTGTGTGTGTGTGTGTGTGTGTGTGTGTGTACTTCACATGGTTACAAGGATCTTCAAGGACCTCAAGCTTCGATATTCATTCCTCCTAAATATATTTGTTGTGTCATGGCCCATCACTGAAGGTCTTTGAGATGTTATTCAAAGCTGAATGTGTAAAATTTAGGGAACTATGTTAAGCATATTTGCGTATGGAGTATATGAAAATTATATATATTAGGAAATTGGATCTTGGGGCAATATCAGTATCACCACTGGTAGGTGGAAATCTGAAAAACAGTGATTAGAATGAGTAGAATTTGGGAAAGAGAGACCTAGGTTGAGGAAGCCTGGTTAGCACCATTGGTAACCTGGCAATAACAACCTGTTAAAGTTTCTGGAGGTTTTTCCCCCTAGATTTGGAAAATGTTATACTTAGCACACAGCTATAACATTTTGACTCCTATATTGTAATTGTTTTTCTTTGTTGTTTTGTTTCAATTATCTCTAATCATTCAGTTAAGTTTGATGCAATTGCCTGTTAGTATTGTGAAGAATAAAGATAGCAGGCAAGGAAAGTCCTGCTTGTTCAACATCAACCTCTTCACTCACACCGAAGGAGTAGCATATATAGGGAGATGGTGTCCGGGAGTTCCAAGAAAAGCATTAATTAAGGCACGGGCAGAAAAAGAGTCGAGAAAAGGGGAATATAAAAAAGAGAAGCAATATCTAAATGGACAATTCAAAATAAACGTGATATGGCGCCTCATTTTAAAACATGTACTAGAAGAAATTCACATTAGAAGAACTGAAGACGCAGTGAATGAGCTGAACATCTGGCTTACAATAGCTAACACTAATAGTGGTCCTTAACTGGATACATCGCGTATCCTGCCCCAGATCACTTCAGGTCACCTTCTACGTGAATCACTTTTGAGAATACCAGCTTGGAACATTTATAATTTGACTGAAGAGCCCTTCAAAAATATTGCTTTATGTTTGACTTTCTGCCCAGGGCCTCCCTGATAGACAGACTTTGGGACCGTGCCTCAGCACCCATGGGAGGGCAAGCCTGAAAGTGCATGGTATTAACACATCCCTGGCGACTGTTGACCAATGGAGGGTGGGAGGATTGTTGGGTTAATTTCCGCTTGACTCATTCATTCCTCAGAACTTAATTCTGTAACACATTCTTAAAAGAGACATAGAAGCCACGGACTGCCACAACTGCTGCATTCCCAGTTCAAGTCACCCAGAACAAAAAGCTTATGACATTTTTAATGGATGGTTGCGTATTGAAATCAACTATTTAGAAAGGACTGGTAAAACAGCCGTATGCTACGTGGTTCTCAATTATATATACCTATATTTACTAATGTGTACATTTACCTGAACCCTTTTCTTTGGTTTGTCTTTAAATTCTACTACCAGATTCCCACCCAGTATCTCGTGTGGTCTCTTTGATCTCATGGATAATTTCAGGATGCTGAATTGTATCTCTACCCTTGTATTAACACTGCACTGTAATATAGGAGCGGGCTGGTGTTGAGGGCTACCTGTTTGGAGCATGTTGTGGTGGTAGCTAGTACTGATTCAAAAAATATTGCAGCTCTTAATCTCAAGGACAAAGTAGATTTATACATTCTGGTCACTTTTTAGATGGGTAGGATGGGAGGAGGGCACAAAATTAGTTCTGGTTGTTTGTTACATATAAGTCAAACATTTATTTGCAAGTGTGAGAGCTTTCAGCTCTGCTCTCCTCTGGCATCTGAAAACCTGTGATAGACCTGTAGACTTGTTGAGAAATTAATTGCTGTTTAAAATTACGAAGATTCTGGTGCTACTACCATAGTACAGCTGAGACTCATAACACCTTAGTGATAAACTCTATTAGTATTCTTTCATATTGTTAGTAACTATTAGTAGGTTTTTATAATTAAAGCTATAAAAATCAGATTTATATTCTGTTTTAACTTATAAATACCAGATGTCATTTAAATGACTTTTAGTATTGTTGTTGTTTTTTTTCCCTATAGTGCTCTACTATATTGTTGTTGCTAATTCAATTCTCCAATGAATGAGGTTTTAAATACCTCATTTCTTATTTGGGGGAAACCAGTTCACTGCTCTCTTCAAATAAACAAGCAGGTAGTTGTGGAGAATGGCGTGTTTACATTTTCTAATATCTGAACCCCCAAAGAGGCACCAAAATATTTTCTGGAATTTGGTTATTCATTTCATGTTTTTACTGTGTGTTGTCACTTTACTGATATTATTTTCTAAAATATAAATCCTTTCAATTTATCTCCAATTATTTAGCAACTCAAGTCCAATGAATACTAATGCCCAGTATTAAAATTATGAGTTAGGCTGACAAAGAGATTCCTTCTCTCAGTTTTTATTTGGTTTCATTCATATGACAATAATTATTCCCCAAGCCATATTTCTCTAATTTTTACTTAAATGTTGTTTCCATGAAAGGATACTTGCATTTAAATTATTTATGCATACTAATCAAATCAAATCATTTTCAACCCAAGTGATTACATTTCTTTACAAAGACCAGCAACAAATCACACTTGGAAGAGAAATAGCAGAAAAAGATGTCAGGATTGATTCAAATATTTTATAAAATATCAAAAGAAAGATTATGCCCTTCATTTAGTCATTTCCTCAAAATTCACTTAAGAAATCAAACCAGAGTTACTTTAAGAATAAATTCAAAGCCATCTGTTGTTTCATTCACAGCTTTCCACTTTTTATTCATAAAAATCAATTGGTAAGTAAATATATTTTAATCTATATGGGGAAATATTTCTGGAAATTGAAAATTATTTTATATGATCACCAATGAAAAAGTACCTTAAGATAAAATTCCAACACCATAAATTTTGTTCGAATAAATGTAATAGAATAACGTAGCAAAAGTGAAAAATAAAATCTTCAAAAGTGAATATATGCACAAATATTTAACAATGTATACACATATTTAAAAGAAGGGTGATAGTAAAATATTTGTAGTAATACTTATGGAAAATATGTTAAATAATATCTCTATATTTAGAAACTACCTACCACACTTTCTAATTAATCTTTACCTATATAGTAAATAAATATGAAGTTTAGGAAAAGAGAATATTAAGATGATTTTTCTCTACCAACAATTTGTTATTCTTTTTCTGCATTTAGTTTGAAAATTATTGGTATATACAAAATATTCTAATAATATATTCTTGGAATTTTTTAGCATAATATGATAGTATAATACCAGCATGCTCATTATTTTACTCTATACGATTTTCAAAATGAAAATGAGAAAGCATTGTTTTCTAATTTCCTGATAGTATTCATCAATAAAAATTAGCGTTATATCTCTGGGAGGCTGATGCTACTTGTTTTGGGAATCAGTCTGAAGAGATTTGGGGAATTTCTAATATGAATTGATGGTGACTTTTGTGTGCATCTCATCAGAGTCATAAAGTGAGTTGAAATTTAAATCAAGGGTAAATAACACATTAGGACAAAATGTAGAAAGCTCATTAAAATGTAAAGTTTAAGAACTATTCAAAGGAATACATTATTTTGTATCTGAAGGAATAGATTTTTGTTACAATTTTAAGTGCCAATGAATAGAAAAATAGAAGTTTAAATTTAATTGGTTTACACAATAAAAAGCATACAGTTCTTCAAGTTTAGAATCACATGATGTATATACATTTTAATCCTCATGAATGCTATTATAAGGCTGCAAATCACATATCTGCTAAGGAGTTAATATCTGAAATATATAAAGAACTCATACAACTCAATAGCCAAAAAGCAATCCAATTAAAAAATAGGCAGAGGAACTGAACAGACATTTTTCCAAAGAAGACATACAAATGGGCAGCGAGTACAGGAAAAGGTGCTCATCATCACTAATCATCAGGGAAATACAAATCAAAACCATAATGAGATATCACCTTACACTTCTTAGGTTGGCTCTCATCAAAAATACAAGAGAGAACAATTGTTGGTGAAGATGTAGAGAAAAGGGAACACTTGTACCCTGTTGGTAGGAATGTAAATTGGTGCAGCCACTATGAAAAACAATATGGAGTTTCCTCAAAAAATTAAAAATAGAACTACATATGATTCAACAATTCCATTTCTGGATATAAATCCAAAGGAAATGAGAACGAATCAAAGAGAAATGTACACTTTTATGTTCGTAGCAGCATTATTCACAATAGCCAAGATATGGAAACAACCTAAGTGTCTGTCAGTGTATGAATGGATAAAGAAAACACACACACACACACACACACACACACACACACACACAGAGCCATGATAAAGAAGGATATCCTGCCATTTACAACAACATGAATGGACCTGAGGCATTATGCTAAGTGAAGTAAGTCAGGAGGGAAAATATAGATACTGTGTGGTATCACTTATATGTGGAATCTAAAAAAGCCAAAGTCACAGAAACAGAGAGTAGAATGGTGGTACCAGGGGCTAGGGGGTTGGGGGAAAGGCAGATGTTGATCAGTGGGTATAAACATCCAGTTATAAGATGAACAAATTCTGGGGATCCAATGTACAGCATGGTTATTATAGTTCATAATATTGTATTATATACTTCAAAGTTGCTATGAAAGTGAATCTTAAAATGTTGTCACCACAAAATCAACTAGTAATTAGGTGAGGTGATGCTGGTGTTAGCTAATGCTGTTAGTAACCGTTTTGTAATATATACGTGTATGAAAGCAATGCATTGTACACCTTAAACTTGCACCTTTGTAAATGTCAATTATATTAACAAAATGGGGAAAATCCACATGTGTGAAATTTTAAAATCCCAGAGTTAGAAAGGGATGTAATACTATAAAAGTATATACACATTTATTTTATATGTAATTACATAGCCTAAATTTTGGGAAGAGGCTGATAGGATATTTCTCCTCTACTAAAGGATGAGGAAATGGCTTCTCACATGTGAAAAACACCATGTGATTTCAGATAGTCTGAAAGTTCAATATAGCCCTCTCCCTGATAACTGTATAGTATTATAAAAAGAAAACATTTAATGAGGCCATTCCATTTCTAAAAAATTAATTCTAATTTTTAATATTATGCCTTATTATGATAAAGAAATATACTTTAAAAATATTGTCAGGGCAAAAGAATTTTTTTAAAAACTTTGCCAGGTGGAAAGATTAATTATTTTCACTTGATATCTGAAGCAAAAACTGGCTAACATTATACTACTAAGGTATGGTTAAAGAGCCTGGAATCCAGGACTCCAAGATGCTACCATATTTAGAATGAAACAAAAACCTCTCTGTTGTCTGCAAGACTCTGAATTTCTTCCCTGACTCCTCATCGAGATCTCTTGCTTCTCTTATCCTTGCTCATTATGTTTCTGCCACACTGGCCTATTTGGGGCACCTTACCCACATCAAGCTCTTTTTGTTTAGAGGTTTCTGTGCTTGCCGTTCCCTTTGCTTGGTGTGCTTTTCCCTGGTCTCCTTGCAAAAGCATCAGTTTGTACTATACGTTTCTGTTGAAAAATATTCTGTTGGAGATTCCTCCATCTAAATTATCCCCTGTAGAATCTAGAAAATATTACTCTACCTTACTTACTACCCTCAGAGCACTAATCTAATTGTAGTTATATAACTTTTTATTCTTCCCATATTTGCTGTCTCCCTCCACTAAAATATAAGCGCCCTGAGGGCAAGAGAGCTTTTTGATATTATTCAATTGTATCCCTACCACCTAGCACATATGGCTTAGAACTGTGTTTTCTTGCCATATTTAAGATATTCTCTGAGTGAATAAATAAGCTTGAATTCAGTTTTTCTGCTTCAAAAAAGGGGAGAGGCAGCCTAAGTAGATACGTTTAACAGAGATTGAGTGATTTCTCACTAATCCATTTCTTCATTTGGGGTACGTGGGAGACAATACTCCCCATAATTGCAGTGCTCTTGTGATTTCTTTCTTGCAATGTGACTTGGCCAAAGAACTGTGGGTAGAAGGTTTTTACCACATAGACTTGGCCATCATACATGATTTAGTTTCTGTCATAGGCTGTCATTGCTCACTGGACAACTGTACATAGAGGATCCAATGGAGAATTCGGAGACAGACATAGGAGATGATAGAGCCTCAGATACAGGTCGCCTGGATCTCTGGATCCTTCTTGAAGAAGAGCAGCACTGTAGACACATCTTAAATGTGTTGGACTAAGATGTAAACGAGAAATACTTTTATTGTATTAATGAACTAAGATTTTGTGGCTGTTTTTAACACCAGCTAGGAATTATTATCCTGGCTAATATAATATGCAACCATATAGAAAGATTTTCTGGTTAAGGAGGTTCAAAATAACAGTGCTAGATATTTAATAATGATATTGGGTTTAATCTATTCTATTTTGATTGATCAACTTATAAGAAAAGAGGTATTTATTTATATGAGTTTTATTTCTTAGATTTCAAATGTTTAAGGCAGTTTCTTTTTTTTTTTTTTTTTTTTTTGTGGTATGCGGGCCTCCC
>NC_041220.1:135979484-136009333 GCF_002837175.3 Physeter macrocephalus | reverse complement strand
CTCCCTCTGCTGCGGCCTCTCCCGTTGCGGAGCACAGGCTCCGGACGCGCAGGCCCAGCGGCCATGGCTCACGGGCCCAGCCGCTCCGCGGCACGTGGGATCCTCCCGGACCGGGGCGCGAACCCGGTTCCCCTGCATCGGCAGGCGGACACGAAACCACTGCGCCACCAGGGAAGCCCTAAGGCAGTTTCTAGAAGCAGTAAGAATATAAATCTTAGAGAGTTTTAAAGCTGGTTGCCAATTACAAATAATATAAAATAGAAGTAGAAAATTTAACTATTATACATTTAATATTTTCTCTCAAATGCCATTACATTCTTGGCATGCGCTTGCCTGTATAAAATGAGGCTTAATAACACACGAATGGGACCATCATTAATGCAATTCAGAGACCCATACAGAGTGATTAAAGCAAGCCAAATCGCCCTTGATCATATTTCTGACCACTTATCAGAAGTGTCTTTATACTGTCATTAGCTGAGCTTCTCTTTTATGATTTTCTATGTCCTTGTCAAGTAATTGCTTCAGAACCAGATCAATGAGAATCTATAAAAAGAATTAAGATCAAACTCAGCTCAAATATTCCTTTCAGTGTGGACCTGTCCTCTTTGACATTAGCATAGAACAATTAATATACATATATGTTCACCGATCCCCTCCCCACCAATTCCCTCTACTGGGCAAAAGAATTGCAAAGCTTCAGGATTCTTTGCGGAATTCAACATAACCTCCAGATAAGGGGAAAAAAGTACTATTATGGCATCTCAAACTCTACCAGTTCAGTGCATTTCCTCAGAAAGATTATAAGTGTTTTATGGTTGATATGCCTGAAGAAAATGTTCTGCATGATGGGAAAAAAGTAATTAAACCTAGTGGCGGTTTCTTTCACGAGCTATCAGGGTGAAAGGCTAGAACTTACAGAGCAGTGAATAAGTGCTGATCAAATATCTATTGAAATTTATTCAGAATTAGTAGTCAATACATGCAATTATATTTTTCAATGTAACAATTGCTGAGAATATAGCTTGAACAGATAGACATCAGAGGTTGTTCTGTCACTGTGCTAAACATATTTATTTTCTGGTATGTATAGTTCATGGACAAGTAAATTATACGGACAATGTGTACGTGTTATAAAAGATGTTCAAATATGCACTATGACCAATGGAGAATGTCAATAGCTCATAAAAAAATATTTTCCTGAGTTTTAAAAATTTATTTGCCTCTGAATTTGTCTAGTTAAAAAATGAGTGTGTGTATTTGTATAGATTGATTAAAATAATCTTTCATTTTCATGTTTCACATTCAGAGTTATTTTATTTTTCTTTATACACACATCACTACCTAGTACTTTCTGTTCCCTGTTGTTTGCTTGGATAGAGTCACCTTGATTTTCAGGTCGCCAGTAAAGTGTCACCTTCCCTGAGAAGCCAACTCTCACAGCCCAAAGGAAAGCAGATCCTTCTTTCCATAGCCTCTTAACAACTGGTGTTTTGAAATGTTTAATTTCCCTAATAAACTGTAGGACCCGTGAGCATATTGTTTACTTCTAATTTCTCAGTGTCCAGAGTGCGTGGAAAAGAGCAAGAGTTGAAAACCAACTCTTTGAATGAATGAATGAATGAATGAATCTATTCAGTCCTATCCTCACAGCCAGCAATGGAGTCAAGCCCTCTCTATTTACTGAGACTGCTAAAATAACCTAAAACTTTTCTTTGCATCTACTTTTTTCTTGTACTAATACATTTTTCATTTCCATTTCACCACAAAGAACAATCTTGTGTAAATGTGATCATAATTACATCTCTTCCTTAAAATTCCCCCATTGTTTTCCATTATGCTTTTTATAAAGCTAATATGTATTTCATTACAATTCCATTGTAACAAATATAAAGATACCTACCAGGACATACAAAGTTTTAGAGGACATGTTCCCAGCTCAAGACATATCTCTCTGTACTTGTTGCCATGTCATTAGGCTTGAGTCATACAAAACTTATTTTATTCCTGATCACACCTAGCTTATTTCTGCTTTGAGACCTTCACACAGGTTGTTTCCTGGGCCTGAACCACAACTTCAACCTTTAACATTAACTATCCTTTTAACATTAATAATCCTTGAAGTCTCAGTGTAAGTTTTATGTCCTCCGTGAGGCCTCCTTGATGCCCCCAGAGAAAATAAGATGTACTATTCTGTTATATGGACATTGATAGTTACAAATACAATAATAGTTGAACATATTTTCCCCACGAGATTGTAAGCTCCTTGAAGACAAGGCACGGCTCATTACACTCAGCATCACAGCACTGTGCCAGGCACGTGAGAGGTGCTCAATACGTATTTTTGATAAGTTCGTAAATTATTAAACAAAAATAATAGCCATGCTACTGCATGAGAAAATGTTAATTTATTGAATGATCAATCATTTATTAAATAACAATGTAAGAATAAATATTTGTGAATAAATATTTCTATATTAGCCCTACAATAATAATTAGAAGTAATATAATACTATCATAAATAAATATTTAGAAATACTATGTATCAGGCACTGTTCTAGATACAGGGAATGCAACAAGAAAAAAATAATAGACAAAAAGCCTGGCTCTTGGAGAGCTTATATTCAGGTAGGGATGATAAGCAATAAAATACACAGTATGCTGGAAGATAAGTGCTAAAGAGAAAAAAGGAAGAGAAGGCAACAGGTGTTGACCTGCGTTCTCCATGAGTCAAAAAAAGTGCAGGTATTTCTAATAGGAATAAGAACATACCTAACTGGGAGGTGTTATAGACATATGCTCTTGTCCTTGAACGAAACAGTTCTTCCTTTTCTTCACTGAGGACACTGGGGGCTTTGCTGAGCCTCATTAGAAACTACATGGTGTAATCTTTCTGCTATTAATGAGGCTTTATATTTTCCCTTTTACTTTAACCTTGAGGACTTTACCGTGAGCAGTGAGACACACCTGAAGGGTGTCTGAAACCGTCATGTCATATATATCCGAGGCACGAATAATAGTTATTTAGGATAACTTTGCTAAACTTCCATAATATTCTTTTCTAGTTTTTTCATGATGCTACATATTTGATAGAGATGCATGAAAAACAATAGAATTCTCTCATTTTCCACAGATGATTTGATGAGCCAAGCTGTACCTGGAAGAAAATACAATGTCTGGAGAAAAAAGACGTAGACTGAGAATTAGAGAATCCATTCTCACATTTCAGCGGCTCAGCTTTTTGCATGTCTCAACCTGTCTGAGCCACGATTTCTCCTGTTGTTTAATTGCACTGAGGATTCGTGCCTGCTTACTGTGAGTATCCACAAAGATAATGTGATTTAAACTTATTAACCAATTTTAAAGTAGTAAATAAATGTAAAGTGACACATCATTCTTATTAAACCCTTTAAGGGTACATAACTGAACTATCTTTATGGAAAATAAGTAATAGAAAGTTTCTAGTTATTAAGCCATGCTTATACATCGAAAATTTTCTCTCTGAAGATTTATCGTAGCTTATTTGTGTTAAGTTAGGATTAATAACTTGAATTCTATGTATATGTAACCAATCCTTTTGATCTTGTATTGGCACTTATTTTACATTGCAGATATGTGCCTATCAGTTTCATTAAACTGAGACGTACTTGAAGATAAAAACAATCTCATGTTTCTATGCCTCCACACAAAGTTGCACATTCGTATTCTAAAAAGAATAGAATACATTAATTAATCTTTTGTATCAACCTAAGTTACAAATACCTTGAACTTTTCCCCAGAACACAGTGAAGGAATACATGAGTTTGTCATCTTTGGGTATGTTTCAATATTTACGAGATTCAAGTTACTCCTTGGAGCTTTACAATGATTAGGCAATATATATATTTAAAAACATTATTGTAATCCCTAGAAGCTGCACTTTAGAGAATGAAGATCATCTGTGAAGATTTACTAGACCACCAATATTTTATTATCTTGAATCTGAAATTCAGTGTCCAGCCAGATGCATATGTTTAATCAATATCTCATCGCCATTGTATTTTTCAAGAATCTGAAATTTCATACCTACTCACTTGATCCTGAAATCATTAGCTTGACTCTGAAACCATGGAAACTACTGAATGTCTATAATCCCTTCTTTTTGATCAGTTTATATAAAACTCTGTTAAGCATAGATTGTGAAGGCACATTGGTTACTATTGATGTGATTTATAATTTTCTGCTATCTTATTGAGATGTAAAAATCAAGTGGCACAGTATAGTTTAAAGTAGGATCATCTCGTATAAAGTATACATGTATATATGTTATTATAATTTTCCTTTACTTATGAAATATGCCTTTTTTGCACTTTGTCCCTGGGGATTATCTTTTCCTCTATTAATAGAAGGCTCACACTGACCACCCTGAGCTTATCGCGGTAGTATCAATCCTAACTCCCTCCATTTTCACCAGTGGGGAAGGCTAAGTAAATTCTTTTCCAGATAAGCTTATTTCAGTTCATGTACGTAGAAAGTACCTATTTATTGAAGTCCTGCTCAATACTGATAGTAAGAAAATGTTTCTCAAAGCAACTGAGGTTGAGGTGAATACTATCTGACTGACTACAGCAAAATAAAGTGGTTATATTGGTTTAATTAGCTCATCATTTGTGTGAACATGGTAGGAGTGTATTAATTACATGACTGCCCTTCCACCCCGTGCTCAGTTCACTAGAGTCACTAGACTAGGTGTCCCTCCTGGGGCTTTAATTGGCAGGTGCCTTTGCTCATGAAGTTCCCCTTGGATGGAATACTTACTTGCATTTTGCAGCTTGTGAAAATTGTTGACATGCTGTTGTCTGGTATAAAGTGCCATGTAACAGTTCACTTTAATTTTGAAATTTTGGCTGTTGTCACCTTTCCTCCCCTGAGCTTTTCATTTAAGTACCAGTTCAAATAGTGTCTTTTGTGTTAATTACTTCACATTTTCCAAAAAAATTATTTCTTTTCTCATCTGTTTTTCCACAAACTTATGGTGTGCACTTATGACACTTAATATGATGGGTCAGAGTAAGTCTTACGTGTTTCTTTATTTCCACTAATCTGTGAGCTCATGGAGGGAATTAAGTTATTCATTTCCATTTTCACTGAATTTAGTACAGTTTACTTGCAGTAACAATTATAATATTTGTAGATAAATAAACTTAAAATAAATAAATATATATATAATTGTTCAGAGAATTCATGTTAAGTGAATAATTTAATTAAGTTCAATATAAACTTTGTTTTATTTGCTCAATTAATGAACAATTAACTGTAATGTATGCAGAACACTGCATCAAGTATCTGAACCTACAAAGAAACAATTTTAACTTCTATCTGTTTTCAAAACATATTTCAAATTTGTATCTTTATTCATTTAATTCTTTGTATCTTTTGGTAATTTACATGCATTTCCTCATTAGAGTCTCATAAACACTCTATGTGTTTGACAGAACAGATATTGTTTTTTAAACAGATTTTTTTTTTAATTTTTAAAATAAAATGATGGTTTAGAGAGGCTAAATGGCATGTTCAAGTGAAAACTTGGGGAAGATAAATGTAAGTCCAGAGCCTGTGCATTTTGTTTCTTCATCAAAGGGTTTTCTACCGATCCACCCACTCTTCCATCTGTGCTCTATTATGAACTGAATTCAAACAACTTAGATATCCCTTTTTATAATTTCAGCCTAAATGATTTCATATTTTTCACAATTAGCACTGCCTTAAATGTTGACTCCTCTAAATAAAGTTGACAAAAACAAAGAACTGGGGTACTCAACTCAGAGTTCAAAGTTGTGAGTTTGACAGTGGCTCTTCTTATGACTTATTTTATTATTTTTAAGGTGTCCTCAAATATTTTCATGTAAATTTCATTAATTCCTCAGGGAAGTCAGAACAATTTTCAGCTTCATCATTGATCTGTGCTTTCATCAGATAACTTTGGCTCTCCTTGAGGCTCCTATTTTAAGACTTTTATGTTGCCTGAAAATATTTCCATGTAAAGACACATGAGTCTTCAGGGAGATAAGCAAAAATATTAGCTGCATCATTGATCTTTGCTTCTTTCAGATAACTTTTTAACCAATCTGGCGAAAATTTATTTTCATTGCACTCAAACTTGAAGGTGTGTGTGTGTGTGTGTGTGTGTGTGTGTGTATGTGTGTGTGTGTGTATATATATATGTATGTATATAGATATAACCTTGTATTAAGGGAAATATTAAGATCAATATTTTTTGAAATTCATCCAAACTTTTTGCTTTTATATCTATATAGTATATTTGCTTCATCATTGAGCAGATTCGTAACTGGAAAATGTAATTTTTCTCAACAAAGGAATTGAAAATTAAATTCTCTTTTCTCAAACAACCAAGTATACTTATAATTTTGATGAAACACAGTAAGAACTAACCCTTTATTTCCCCTACTCCTATTGATTTTTTTTCTGTTATGGAATGCTTGCATTAAAAATATGTTGATGGGAAATAGGGGGTATAAGTAGATTAGATATATTGGAAAAAAAGCATATCCATGTTAACATGGATAATAAATAATGCCTTTTCTTGGTTAGTATAATAATAGATGAGGCATTTGTGAAATCTATTAATGAATTTATCTCAATACAGGAAATATTATAAAGTATCTACATTATGTTATTGATGAGTTTGCAAAATCTAGAAAACCAACGAGGCCAAAATGCAAACAAAAAAACAACGGCAACAATGAAAATGCTTGAAACTAAAGTCAGGGCTGTACTGGATTCAAATACGAATGCTAGCATTAAGCTTGATGTCAGTAGAGTTTGCTTCTGATATGGCTATGTAAGTTCCTATTGGACAGATCTTCCTACTGGTAACAACTATAAATTCTGGGCAAACATACAAAAACAACAAAACCCACATACCTGAAGATACTGGAAAGCAACCCAAAGCAGGTACTTATAAAAAGGAAATGGCTTGGAGTAAATTTTCATGGCTGCTAGCTATGATCATCAGTGTAAGACTGGGTAGATCTATGAGATAACACACTGTCTTTGTGACCTAAAGAACCACCCTCCAATTGTGTATTTAACAAACCAGAGCTATTTGATAGTGTGGAGGGCCCAGAAGTAAAAGAGTCATAGAAGGGGAACTCCATATACTGAGAATAAGCTCTAAGCCAATCTCTCACTGGCCATTAAATTACACATTGGAATTTAATCTGCACAGGGCAGATTCCAAGTAATACAGCTAAGAATTAAATAATTAAACCCAGGGTTGACTTGTCACTCAAAATATAGAGATTACAGTCTGAGACAACCTAGTTAACTGTCTCATAGAATAAAACAAATAATGTAATATACTCTTTGGAGGAATACAACACAATCCAGATTGTCTACATATAACATCCAACTGTCCTGATTGTAATCCAAATGATTACACATGTGAAGAAACAGGAATATGTGAACCACACTCAAATCCCCCAAAATAAATTTATGGATACTAATCCTGAGATAACCTAGTGATTGGAATTAAGAACACCAGACTGTTATAATTATGCTCAATATAAAAACAGACTTTGTTTGTAATTAATGAATACTTAGACAACCTCAACAGAGACATAGTAACTATCAGAATAGAAAGAAATCATTGACATCAGAGGGGAATGTTTACTCCAACAGCTCTGAGGAGAACAGAACTTGAAGCACCTAACGAAAGCTAGGATGTTCACATGAATTTCACATCCAGTTATAGAGTGAGCTGAAAAAGAAAATCTACTTATGGAAACAGTGATCCAAAAACTAAAATGTACAACTATATACCAACATTACATAGAAAAAAATACAGCCATAATTGTCTTCCCTGAATATTGGAACCATAGACCAAGGATGATTTGGGTCTGGTGTTCAAAATTATAGTACCTGGGTGGTTAAAATTTTCCAATGAGCAATACTCTTTTGAAAGAAATATTTTTTTATGAGAAATATGTCACAACAGTAGACTTAAAACATTCAGTAATTCAGGTTGTAGAGAGATATTCTGTCACCCAGACTTTGTTGTGTCATTGATAGAGCATAGTTAGAGTAGGCTTAGTATAATTCTAAAGGGTCCTAGAATTTTCTTTTTTTCTTCTTTTTAAAAAGTTTTTATTGGAGTATAGTTGATGTACACTGTTGTGTTAGTTTCAGGTGTACAGCAGATTGAATCAATTATACATATACATATATCTACTCTTTCCACTCTTTTTTTAGATTCTCTTCTCATATAGGCCATTACAGAGCATTGAGTAGAGCTTCCTGTGCTATACAGCAGGTTCTTATTAGTTATCTATTTTATATCTAGTAGTGTGCCTATGTCAGTCCCAATCTCCCAATTTATTCCCCTCTCTTATCCCCTGGTAGCCATAAGTTTGTTTTCTACATCCATGACTCTATTTCTATTTTGTAAATAAGTTCATTTGTACCCTTTTCTTTTTTTTTTTTTTTTAGATTCCACATAGAAGTGATATCACACTATATTTGTCTTTCTGGTCTGACTTACTTCACTCAGTATGACAATCTCTAGGTCCATCCATGTTGCTGCAAATGGCATGGTAAATAAGCATTGGCTTCAACTTAAAGTCACCAGCTGCATTAGCCCCTATCAAGAGAGTCAGACTGACCTTTGAAGCTTTGAAGCCAGGCATTGACTTCTCCTCTCTAGCTATGAAAGTCCTAGATGGCATCTTCTTCCAATAGAAGGCTGTTTCATCTACATTGAAATCTCTTATTTAGTGTAGCCACCTTTATTAATTATCTTAGCTAGGTCTTCTGGATAGCTTGCTGTTGCTTCTATATCAGCACTTGCTGCTTACCTTGCACTTTTATGTTGTGAAGATGGTTTCTTTCCTTAAACTTCATGAAACAACCTGTGCTAGCTTCAGACTTTTCTTCTGCAGCTTCCTCATCCTCTTAGTCTTCATAGAATTGAACAGAGTTAGGACCTTGCTCTGGATTAGGCTTTGCCTTAAGGGAATGCTGTGGCTGGTTTGATGTTCTGTCCAGACCATTAAAACTTTCTCCATATCAGCAATAAGGGTATTTTACTTTCTCATCATTCACTTGTTTACTGGAGCAGCATTTTTAATTTCCTTCAAGAACTTTTCCTTTGCATTTTCAACTTGTCTAATTGGTGCAAGAGGCCTAGCTTTTGGCCTGTAGGCTTTTGAAGTGCCTTCCTTACTAAGCTTAATCATTTCTAGCTTTTGACTTGGGACTCTTCCTTTTACTTGAACATTTAGAGGCTATTGCAGGGATGTTAAACAGCCTAATTTCAATATTCTTGTGTCTCAGTGAACAGAGACCTGAGGAGAGGAGGAGAGATACAAGAACAGCCAGTTAGTGAAGCAGTCAGAATACAAACAACATTTATTGATTACATTTGCCATCTTCTATGCATGGTTTGTGGAGCCCCCAAACAAATATGACATTAACATCAAAGATCACGGATCACCATAACAAATAAAATAAAGAGGAAACTTTTGGAAATATTTCAAAAATTACCAAAATGTGACAGAGAGAGACACAAAGTGAGCAAATGCTGTTGGAAAAATGGTGTCAATAGACTTGCTGGGTGCAGGCTTGCCACAGACCTTCAGTTTGTTTACTGAGCAAAGCTCAGCAAAGCAAAGCACAATAAAAGTATGTATGCCTGTACTATGCATATGTAAGCTCCTTGTCCTCAGTCTTGGCAAGGTTTTTAAAATTTGACACTAAAAGCAAAAGAACAAAACCAAAAAACGAGACTACATCGAACTAAAATGCTTCTGCATGGTAAAGGAAACCACCAACAAAATAAAAAGGCAATGTATGGAATGAGAACAGATTTGCAAATCACATACTGATAAGGGATTAGTATACAAAATATATAATAAATTCATAGAACTCAATAGCAAAAAAAAGAAAGAAAGCAATCCAATTAAAAATGGGCAGAGGATCTAAAATGACATTTTTCCAAAGAAGGCATACAGATGGCCAAAGGTACCTGAAAAGATACTCAACATCACGAATCATCAGGGAAATACAAACCAAAACCACACTGAGATATCACCACACACCTGTTAGAATAGTTATCCTCACAAAAAAAAAAAAAAAAAAAAAAGAGTTAACAAGAGCTGGCAAAGATGTAGAAAAAAGGGAACCCTTGTGCACTACTGGTAGGGATGTAAATTGGTGCAGCCACTGTGAAAAACACTATGGAAAAGAGTAAAAACTTAAAAATAGAACTGTCATATGATCCAGGAATCCCACTTCTGGGTATATATCCAAAGGAAATGAAAACAGGATAACAACGAGATATCTGCACTTCCATCTTAATGGCAGCATTATTCACAATAGCCAAGACATGCAAACAACCTAAGTGTCTGTCAATGGATGAACGGATAAAGGAGTGGTATATATATGCAATAGAATACTATCCAGCCATAAGAAAGAAGGAAATCCTGCTGTTTGTGACAACATGGATGGACATTATGCTAAGTGAAATAAGAGAGAGAAAGACAAATACTGCATGGTATCACTTCTATGTGAAATCTAAATAAACAATCTCATAGAAACAGGATAGAAAAGTGGCTGTCAGGGCCTGGGGGTTGTAGGGGATAGGGAGTGGTTGGTAAAAGCATACAGACTTCTAGATATAAGATGAATAAGGTCTGAGGAGGTAATGTATAATATGGTGACTGTAGTTCATAACACTGTATTATATAAGTGAAAGTTGCAGAGAGTAGAATTTAAATGTTCTTATCAAAAAAAGGTAAATATGTGAAGTGATGGATGTGTTAATAAACTAGATAGAGGAATTCTTTCATAATGTATACGTGTATCAAATCATCATGATGTACACTTAAATATCTTACAATTTTATTTTTAATTATATTTCAGTAAAGCTGAAAAAAATAATAATGAGGGAATGTCAAATAAACAGTCTTGAGAATTTTATTACTTTTTTGGTTTCTGTCAGTTATTTTTTTCTCTCATTCTCACTGAGCATTTATCATGGATAGGGAGAAAAAAAACCCAAACTTATAATTTCTATATTTTAAATGTCAAAATAACTTTCTTTCATAAATTGTCATGTTAAGCCATCAATGGGTTTTATTCTTCTTTATGTATATTTTTAAATATTCTTTCTCTATATTTTGCTATGTCCATGAAAAAGCAACAGTTTAAAAGCATTCAGTTAGTTAATTTGAAAGGAAAGATATAAAATAATGTGGCTTAGGTTGTAAGTAGGAAAATTGAATGGCTAGAAATAAGCTCTCATTACTAGATAAGCACCGTAATACCTGCTACCTTGAGGTGGAAAAATATTGAAATCCAAAGTTTTAATTATCAAAACTTATAGATGTTTGTGCTTGGGAAATAAGTGCTTCTTTGCTGCAATACAATAAATGAGATTTTGAGCTGTGACTAATAAACATTTAATAATGACTATATTAGACTTTATTTTCCTTTGAGTGTTCTCTTGATGTGTATAATATAAAACAGGTGCCAGATTACTCTACAGATAGCAGAGTTTAATAATTCTTACTAAGCTTGACGTTATTCATCTAGAATCAGGCCACTTGCATTGCTATTGCTTTGGAAAACTTCATTAGGAGTTAGGGAATTAGAAGCACAAGTAATATAATATGGTTCACTCATGATGAGAAATTATTTAGATGCATTATGTTGAAATATGAATATTATATGTTCAATGTTTTGTGATTTAAAAATAATTTATTAGAACAGAGAGAGGTAAATGTGACCAAACAAAACAAAACAAAACAACTCTAAAGACTTCTGCCTTAAGCTGTTTTACTAACTTGACATTTCAATCTTCTGATCTTCTATTAAAATCATTGTAGCAACTGTACCTGTTCTATTATCAAGAAAACTCTTTCTAAAATTGTAAAAACCGTAATTCCTGCTGCATCTTCCTCTTGTTTTTCCTTTAGCCTTGAATAACTTGTTCTTTCTTTAAAAAACAATTCTCATAAATATGAGAAATATCTATATCTTAATCATCAAAATTTTCTAAGCACAGATGTTTGGAGTTGTAACTGGAGGAACTTATTTTTACTGAAATCATATATTTCCCTGTTTGTAGTCCAATCTCCATATTATCCCCAAACTAAATCTCTGACTGAGAACAAAGCAAGCTTGCTAATGAAGTAGGCACTTCCCAGTGAAGCCTCCTGATCTCTTCCCCTGTGATTTGAGTACTCTGTTTCAGACGTGATGCTTCCCCACCCTTTTGGGGCCTTGGGGAGTGATAACCATTGGTGATCTCTGCAGAGTATTTCTCTCAGCCATTTCCAGGCTCCTCTCAGATAGGAATGCAAAGCTGTATCTTCTGAGAGGCCATGGTTCATAAGGAGACGAGTCAGTGTATTTAAATTTTTGTTGGTTTGTTCATTTGTTTGCGTTTTTAAATCCATAACTGTAGCAATAAACATTTCCTCTTAGAAGGTAGCAGTAGATAACTTAATCCATTCTACTAGAAGTGACCATTATTTTGTTTTTTCTCCTTAGTCCTTCGTTACTAGTCAGAACAACATATTCTGTCCCGTTAAGTCCTCTGTTCCTCGGTTAGTTCCACTAATCCCTTTAAACAATTTGACCCCTTGAACTCCATTTTTCAATTATGAATGCTTGCAAGGAGGAACTCAAGTGTGTGTCTCTAACCTTTCTGTTTGTTTTTTTTTCTTAACAAACTTTTTAATATCCACAGGGGTATTAAAAAGAAGATCTATGCTAAATGTTAAAATGCTAAAGCCATGCACCAGAATAGATCATTTACATGATCCTACTCTTCTCAGTGAAATGAAAGGAAATCTCAAGTCATGCCTGCTAGGCCCATGTAATCTGAGAAGCTGCCCTGAAAACAATATTTCAATGAATCATTAATATCCTGACTTTCATAGACTGCAGAGAGAATAGAAATCTACCTGTGCTTTAGTTGTAATCTATTCTACCTATATAAGTAATAATACAAATTATATTAGATCATAAATAATGTCTAATTGTTAATAAGCATTTATTTGTATTTAAAGTGCAAATTTTTTTTTTATAATTTGCATCACCTCTCTAAATCATCACCTCTAACAAGATTTTATTTCATGAAGAATAGACAATTAAATTTAAGGCTGCATTAAAAAAAAAATAACCATCTCATCCCAATTCCTGTACTGTCTCTCTTACAGTACTATAAAAGATAATGTTTTTACTGCCTCTTAAATACTTACCCTGAATTTGTTTCATTAAGCAAATCTTTATGCACTATTTTTAAAATCAGTAATTATCTTTCCTAGGTTGCTTACAAATATAAAAATTATTTGATATATATAAGGAGATTATAAGTGTGGATTGGTATAATTAATAATGTGGCACGTTGAGCCACATTTTTAAAGCAATAAGATGTGAAATCTCTACCTAATATTTCACTTTCAGCAGTTCAGATTTTTCAGCATTTAATTAAATAGATTAAGTTTACCTATATCTATTTCTTTGTACTTTTTATTTGTGAAAGATTATAGAAAATATTTTCATGAAAACTGTTCATATGATTCATTAATATTTCAGGGATATTTACAATTCAAAAGCATCCTTAAGTTATCCAAACAGTTATAAATATGTTAATTTTTAGGGGAATTCATTAAATACATCATTATTAATATACTCATTTCTCAGTATTTCAGGAATTGTACTTTTTGAGGGAGATAACATTCCAATAAACTTTTAAGACTCAATAGGTTGTGATTGGTTCTGTTTTAAATATAGCACAAAATGTTCCAAGTGTATAAATTTATATTCACTTAGTGATCTGAAAGAAGGAATGATATTTTAAAAAATCTAGTCCTAATTAGTTTCAATAAACCAAATTCTATGGAGCATAAACTAGGAGCAGGACACTTAGCATACAATGCTGCAAGTACATGTTATTACCTTTATGTTGAGGATATTGATGAAAAAGTTGAATCTTAAGGACACTAAGTCACTTACTCAAGGTAACTCAAGCAAGAAATGTAGCTGTGGTTCAAACATACACCCATGTGACTCTAATTAATGGATCTTTCTCAATTTTCAAACAAAGTGGATTTTTTAAAAATTAAGTTTGAAATTTGACATACTACAAACCAAATATTCTCATTTATTCAAGCAATGCAGCTAATCTGACTAGAGAGGGTTTTCTTTGTTTTCAAGTGTCTGGACAAATACATTTGTGACGATGTAGGAAAGCACTTCTAGAATATATGGAACTTGGGACAAGATGGTGAATCTGTTGGCTTAAGAAGTATCACAAAAAAAAAAGCTGTTAGAGATCAGATTGAGTGGGTTATAGCTTAAAATGTCCACATTTCAACATCAACATCGCTAATTATTAGCGAAATGCAAATCAAAACTACCATGAGGTGTCACCTCACACCGGTCAGAATGGCCATCATCAGAATATCTACAAACAATAAATGCTGGAGAGGGTGTGGAGAAAAGGGAACCCTCTTGCACTGTTGGTGGGACTGTAAATTGATACAGCCACTGTGGAGAACAGTATGGAGGTTCCTTAAAAAACTAAAAATAGACCTACCATATGACCCAGCAATCCCACTCGCAGGCATATATCTGGAGAAAACCATAATTCGAAAGGATGCGTGCACCCCGATGTTCATTGCAGCACTATTTACAATAGCCAGGACATGGAAGCACCCTAAGTGTCCATCAGCAGAGGAATGGATAAAGTAGATGTGGTACATATATACAATGCAATATTACTCAGCCATAAAAAGGAATGAAATAGTGCCATTTGCAGAGACATGAATGGACCTAGAGCTTGTCATACAGAGTGACGTAAGCCAGAAAGAGAGAAACAAATATAACATCGCTTATATGTGGACTCTAGAAAAATGGTAGAGATGAACTTATTTGCAAAGCAGAAATAGAGTCACAGATGTAGAGAACAAACTTATGGTTACCAAGGGGGGAAGGGAGGGATGGGATGAATTGGGAGATTGGGACTGACATAAATATTGATACACTACTATGTATAAAATAGATAACTAATGAGAACCTACAGTATAGCACAGGGAACTCTACTCAATACTCTGTGGTGACCTAAATGGGAAGGAAATCTAAAAAAGAGTGGATATATGTATACATATGACTGATTCACTTTGCTGTACAGCAAGAAACTAATACAACATTGTAAAGTAACTACACTTTTATAGTTAAAAATAATTATAAAAATTATTTATAAAAAAAACCCAAAATGTCCACATCCATAACTCTAGGAATTAACCTGTGTCAATATGTATGAGTGTTTTATGTTTTGCAAAAAGTGTTGATTGCGTGTGAATTAAGTGTTTGAACAAAGTATAGTGCTCCTGTGAAGTTCTGAAAGCTAAAGATTACTTTATTGGGATTATTTTTGTATGTACCTTGAATTATATAAGAAATGATGATACTGCATGAAGCAAGAATTACAAAATAGTATTAAATATAATAGTGATTATTTTTCAAGCCTGTGGATTAATGGGGGGGGAAATAATCTGAAGAGGATGGGAGTGTATGGGTTATGTTTTGTCCTCCATAATATTCATAACTAGCACAATAAATATTTGATATGTCTTATTGTTCTATATTAAACACTGCTATGGACTAACGTTATCATCTCCCCCAAATGTATATGTTGAAATCCTGACTCTAAATATGATGGTGGTAGGAGGAGAGGCCTTTGGGAGATAATTAGGTCATGAGGGTGGAGGTCTATGAATGGGATTAGTGACCTTGTAAGAGACAGGAGAGGTTCCTCTCTTTCTTCCTGACATGTGAGGATACAACACAAAGAGGGCCCTCACCAGACATTGGATCTGTCACTGCCTTGATCGTGGACTTCCCAGCCCTTAGAACCATGAGAAATAAATTTCTGTTGTTTAAGCCACCCCGTCTTTGGGACTTTGTTATAGCTGCCCAGACTGACTGAGACGAACACTTTCTCCAGGACACTACAATGAGTTTGATGATTATGCATATTTAGCCACTGGTGAACAGCAATTACATGCATTAGGGGTTTAATTAGATTTCAAGTAAATGATTATTTCTCATTTCCCTTGGTGCATAAAATTTGTCCTGGACGATGGCAGAATTATTGGAAAATTTAAACTTGAATTCTGACAATATTGGTCACCTGCTAACTAAAGACTAAGGTCGTCAGGAGTAGATATTTTTGCCTTAAACTATAGCACATGTGACATAAGTAAGATGGTCAAACTTATGTTTGTGCAAAGGAATTAAGACAATTAACTACGTTACTTCTGTTTATCTCCTCAGTTTAGCTTAAAAATATCTTATGTTGAAGTAGAAAATTTGTTTTGCCTTTCTATTATATTTTTGTTGGAAATAGTTCAGAAATGAAAGAGTCTCTATTTTATCATGAAATTTTTGCTAGCATGGCAAAATTAATTTCCTCAATAATATTAGTACCTTTGATGTTGAATAGGGCCTTAAATCATGTTTATGAATTTTATGTCTCTATTCAGTTGTATATTTAATATATCTAAAGGTGTACATAATATAATATACATTGATTTGAATTATAATTATTTAATTTTTTACCATGTTAAACATAATAATTGCATAATAAAAATAACATGTTTCTTATTTACTTTGTAACACCCAAAGAGCTAATGTTATTAGTATTTCAGTAAAATGAAAGTAATAAGTAGTCAGGACATTGATGAAAAGCATCAATTTGAAAGATATGTACTTGAATTTAATCTTCTCAATCGCACTGGATTAGTGTTCTTTTATGACTTTTGAATATCAAGAAATGCATATTATTTCTTTTGCCTCTATAATTATTTTCCAGCCTCAAATTATGCTAAAAATAATTGAAAGCCATTGTAATCTAAAAGAAACAATGAGTCATATGTTCAACAGAGCAAGTTATCATAATTAAACGACTGTGTCTTTTCCTGTTAGGCTCAACTGCTGAGTCTGCTAAATAACTACTTAGAATTAAAATCCGATGCTGCATTCCATCAGCAATGTGATTTTCCTTGAGTGCGTCCATTTTCTCACGAGTTATTTTCAATGTATTCTTATTATATGGCTTAGAGAAGACTAAAACCAGGCATATTGTCAATCAAACTCAGGTGTATTTGTACTTTGTTTTTGAACATGTTTTCTTCCTTATTTATCCAAAGGTACATTTTACAAAGCTCAGAACTAAGTCATATAAAGCTTAATTGCGGTCTGCTGAAAAGTATTTCATTAATACACCCTCCGACACATTACTTTTACAGCACAACATGGTGGACCCTGATAACGTTGGTTACTATTCTTGGTGATTTTTAATGAGGTCAGAGCAGCAGAAGGGCAAGGTACAGATTAAGTAAGTATATCAAAGGATATTTGGAGGTTAGCTACATTTCTATGTCTTTTTAAATTAATAGGACACTTCATAACAGTAGACAATTTCATGACAAGTCCCCCAACTTTGCTATGAAGTACTTGGGATTTGATTACTAAGAAAGGAAGGAATATCCTATTTCCATGATTCTCTGAGAGCATTTCAACATGTCAGAAAAACTGGGGTGACCAAAGTATTGTCAATACAGCGACTAGGCAAGCCAGAAGCTACAATTAACTGGCTAGAGGCTTCTATAGATATTTCTCCTATGCCTGATTCAACTCTTGGTGTACTGGCATCTTACTGTATTTTCCGCGTTTAACAGATATCTAGTATGTGTTTGTTTTCATTCTCACTAGAGAAAGAAGGAACATTCTGGTTAATGAAAGTAACAAATAGACGGTAAACCATAGCTCCTAAATCAAGTAATCATCCTGCCTTATGTTTTGGAGGCCATTGGAAATTTGGTTCTACATTGCCATTTCAGGTCAAAGAAGATAACTTAAAGGACAGTAGTCTATACTAAAAATTAATAAATAAATAAAAATTAATAAACCCACTCCGTTATTTTTCCAGCAGTAGTTTTTAATTTCAGCCAGTGATTTGGCACAAAAAATACCCCTTTTTTAAGGGTAATTTTGTTATACAGGTAGACGCCAATTAGCTCTATAAATAAAGGCTTCTATTTTTAAAACTAATTATAAATGAGAATTTGTCAGTCTGTCTTAAGGGTTAGGATCTGGGTTTGATGTTTTAAAATCCTAGATTCCAAATCCTATAGAATAATTGATCAGTTATTAAATTAAACACTGTTTTCCTACTAAGTGTAAGATACTCTGATGGGTGGGGTCTAAGAATGAAAAGACAAATTATAAAAGATAGATATTTGCATGTCTCTCCCAGTACTTAGGGGGATGGGGTGAGGAAAATAACAACAGTAATATATGTACCTAGGAGACATGATAGGTCCTATAAAACAGATCATTATTAATGTAGGGGAAAAAAGATTCTGTTTCTGAACCAAATTAAAGCTAGAAAATTGAGGTACAGATAACACTGGAAGAAAAATGGGGATCATGGTAATCTATAACAGAAAGAGAGCTTAGCGAATAGCGAGTCTAAACATCTTATTTTTCAGAAAAGAAAAAGACTATGGCTTTGCAAGTTTAAGTGAACCGTACAAATTCACACTAGCTTCAATATTTAATAAACTGAAATTATTTTAAAACTTCAGTTTTATAAAATAAGCTATACATTTTAGATATCTTCTTCAACCTCATGTTTTCTAGAAACAATATCAGATCTCATTGCAAAAGCAGTATTTTCAATAGCATTATTTTTATCTGGTAAATTTGAGAGGATTCCCGTGTGAACTCAATTACTCATTTCCATAAAACATCAGCACGCTAGAACTACAACTGCATGGAACTAATATGGGAAGCCCAGGCCGTGGTTTACAATCTTAGAGCAAAGCAGCTCTGGTTTTTGTATCTGCTGAACTGTCCCTGCTCCAGGACTGGAGTGTTTTAACTGAGAACATTACAGTGATTCTGTTTATGTGATGTGTCCTTGTTCTTTTTTCCACTCATTTTCCTCAGTGTCTCCTACTTTTTCTTTTTTCTTTCAATTTATTGACTGTATTTGGTCTTTGACTCTTTGATTTGAACTTTATATTAGCTTGTTAAGATTCTCAGGAAACCAATCCTGCTATCATTTGTATTAGAATTGTATTAACTTTAGCAAGTGGTATGTGGAAAATTGGAATTACAAAGTCTCATTCTGTTTTGTTCACTGAGATATCCCAGTTCTTCATAAGAGTACTTGACACTTAATTGGCATTTAATAAATAGCTCTTGGTTCAGTGGATGCATCTTTATGATATTAATTTTTCCTAACCATGAACATGGTAAATCTCTTCATTTATTTAGGGAAATTTGATGTTTTTAATTATATTAAAAAGAACATGGGATCATGTTCCCAGATTGCTAACTTTTCTCTTGTTCACCTTTGTATTTTACCTGTCTTTGTCTACTCTCTGTAGGATTCTGCCATATATGTATCCTCTGGCAACTGTCAGTATTTGTTATTCTGAGATATAGTTCTTTTTTTTCCATTATGAGACCCAGCCTTTCTCCAGAGGGGTTATCTTTTCACATAGCTAGTTATTAGTATGGTAACCAAGAGGGAGATGGCGTTATCTTAATCAGGGGAATGTGTGCTGTCTTGCAAGGCAAAGGCCTCTGCATCATATTCAGGTAAAAGGTGGCTTTCATTGGGAAGAATGGGATAACTCTGAATGTCTAGAAGTTTTAGGTGAATCTGGGGATTCAAGATTTTCGAATATATAATTCAAATGTTTCTATCCCAAATTTCACAAAGTTACCTCTTTCCAATGAGGGTGCCAACCTTGGCACATTACTGATGAGATCTAGAGTTCACCCTTTTCTGGAATTCTGCTACTCTTATAGTTAAGTCCTGGGCCTGGTTATCATATTTGTCTGCCTTCCAGATTCAGGTGATCCAAGTCTATCTGTATGATTCCAAAGAGACTCTCTAGCTTTCACACTTAATTTTTTATTAGTGATTAATCTCCCTCAGCATTTTTTGCCATTTGCCAAATCATCAGTTGCTCTAAAACAATCATTACACTTCGTAGTCCTTATAATTACTTTGCCCCATATTTCATAAATTTCTGTGACTCACAAGTCCACCCATCTGTGTGCCCATCCAGTCCACCATGGCTGAAAATTTTCACAGTTGTAATACTAGTATATCTCAAAACTATCCCTCTTTACCTACTACCCATCACCTGTTACATGGTACTCCAAGCCAGCAGGTCAACAACTGTTCCAGTTCCAAAATCCTACTTTATGGTCTACTGTCTCAGACCACTTCTAGTGCAAAATATTGCAAGTCAAATTCTCCAAAAGCAGAAATTTAGCTAGGTATTTGCGTTCATGGAAGATAGTGAATAGAATTTGGGGGACCAACATCTGTGGGAGACTGAAGGAAAAGGACTGTAGAAAAAATATAATTTGACCTGTAAATCAGTGGCAGCAGATATTTCAGCGGTTCCTATGGCAGCTCCAGACCTGAGAAGGTGGTATGGGTGGAACTGTGTCCCTCCCCAAATTCTTATTGCAGTCCTAAGGTACACTACCTCAGAACGTGACCCTATTTGGAAATAGGGTTGTTTGAGATGTAATTAGTTAAGATGAGGCCAGAGTGGGATAGGGTGAGCCCCTAATCCAAAATGACTCATCCTTGTAAAAAGTGGAAATTTGGACACAGACACACACAGGGAGAAGTAGAGTGCAGTGGGAAGATGAAGGCAGAGAACAGCCTGATGCCACAAAAGCTACGGGGAAAAGATTTCCAGTCAACTACCAGCAGGTAGGAGAGAGGCCTGGAACAAAGTTTTCCTTCACGCCCCTCCGAAATAACCCCCCCCCTTTCCTGCTGGCATCTTGATCTCAGACTTTTAGCCTTCAGAACTCTGAGACAATGAACTTCTACTGTTTAAGCACCCAATTTGTGGTACTTTGTTACAGCAGCTTTGGAAAATGAATACAGATTTTTCTTTTAAAGGATTGTCCCAACTTGAGATACTGTGGCTAGCAATTTGTATCTTTGCATCAACCAGTCTCTTGATATGAGATGCTCTAATTAAGGGAGGGGGAATGTGAGACCTTGCGTAAAGTGGCTTTATTCATCCCAAACAAATCCCAGACATGGATTCATCTGAGAGCTCTTGAGTGACAATACTGCCTGCATTTAGAAAAATGAGTGCTTTAGTCTTGGGGTTTGGAACAGGGAGATCTGTGTCACACATCTGTTACATCTGACTAAGGAATTAATTCCATTGTCTGAAGGGAAAGTATTCATTAATACTAATAAGCAGTATACAGTTTATGTTCTGAACCAGCGACTAGAGTGTTTTTGTTTATTCGTTTTAAACTCTCCTAAACTATTGGAATTATGCCATCAATGATACCGAGTCCCTTAGACTCAGTAACATATACAGTATTCCAACATTCAGGCCTTTGTTGCTGGATTGTAAGGAGCCACATCTGCATCTAAGCAACAAGGTTAAACATAATCCACAGTCCTCAGGCAGCAGTTAGATACAGTGATTGGTAGAGATCTGGAGATGTCTACTTTGCAGAGAGTTGAGCATCGTTTATTTTGAATGTGGAGTTAGGGTAGTTAAGTATTGTTTGAATGTTGTTCATTTTTTCAACAAACATTAAATTCAAAATACAAAGAGTATTGTGAATGAGATGTACGTGAATCTTTGAGAGGGCATACTAGGAAGATCTCACCCCATTTAGAAAGTCAGAGAACATACATACCTCTGAAGAAGTGACAACTGAATTGAAATCTGTAGCACCTGTGGTTACTTGGTGAGAATGGCAAGAAAAACCATTCCCTTCATAATGAAAGGTGTGGAGTATGTGCAGAGGTCCTGTGGTATGAGGAAAGAGTACATGCTAAAAAGTGAAAGAAGGCCTATGGCTCTTGAATGGAAAGACGGTGACAGGAAGTGGCACAAAATTAAATCAGAGAAGTAGATAGGAGCAGACAGTGTGGGATGTTTCAGGCAGTGTGTTAGATTTTGGTTGCTGAGTACTATTATTTGAATTTCAGGAAATTTCTCTGGCTGTACTGGGAAAGAAGAGATTGGAAGACAGAGGAGAAGATGGTAGGGAACCTACTGGCAAATGTGGAGTCCCAGGGGTGAGGTGACAGTAGACTTGGCTTTTATAGTGATAATTAAGATGCAATGAACCACTTAAGGGGTTAAGTTTACAGAAGGTAGAAATACACCTAATATGAGTGGTAAGGGAGAGGAGACAGCAGGCATGGGTGGCGGTAGACGTCACACACTGAGACAGTGCCACTAGAAGACTGTATCAGTGCATGTGTGGAAGCTTGATGGAGGAAGAAGGGGAAAATAACATGTTTTTAACTAGGGGGTATTTAATTAAAGGTGCTCCTAAGAACCCCAAAAGAAATAAAAATATTAACGCAGCAGTTTGGTATAGGATCTGTAACTCAGAGGGAATTCCTCATTTGAGCAGAGTTTTAGTCATCTCTGTATACCTATATTTTAAGACATAGCCGTGGAGGAGATTACTTATGGAGGGAATATAAAGTGAGGAAAGAGAAGAGGGCCAAGCACCAAAATTCATGGTGCTCCTGTATTTAATATCTGGAATAAGGAAGATGACCCTGCAAGAAGCACTGGAAAGGAATTAGTCAGGGATGCTAGGAAAATCAAGGTAGTATGAGTCACTTTTTGCAAGGGAAGAAACTTCTTCAAGAAGTCAAATTCTGCTAGGATGTCAAGTTAGGTGGAAAGAGAAACACAGTTTCTTTGATTTAGCAACAAGAAAGTTAGGTGTATCCTTAACAAGAACGGTTTCAGTAGAATGATCTGAGCTAGGGAAGTCATGAAAGCCAAAGAAGTAGAGGCAGCAATTTTAGGAGACTTTCTTCAGAAATCTGCATGTGAAGGAGGGAAGAGAAAAAGCAGTGGCTGCAGAGCTGGAGGATGATATTGAGTCAAGATAGGAGTCTGTGTGTGTGTGTGTGTGTGTGTGTGTGTGTGTGTGTGTGTGTGTGTGTGTGTGTGAGTTAGAGAATTGTGAACATGTTTAGAGTCTAAGGGAGGGCATATGCGCTCTAGAAATGGCCTTTGTGTGTGCGTGTGTGTCTGTGAGTCTGTGTGATAGGCTAGATTGGGGAGGCCAGGCACATGGACTGTCTTGGTTTACTCAGCACCCCTTCTTTCCTTTCTGTGATAAGAACACCCTGGGCTTCTGGCAGAATGTCCACCCTCTTTGTCTTGTGTTCCCATCGGCGCCTGACTAATCAAAGCATCCTAATTCATGCCCTCATAGATTCTGGCAATTAGTCTTTTTAAAAATTTTATATGCATGTGTAATGAGAGGGAGTTCTGCATTTCTGCGGGTTGTTTTGTGGGATAATGTGAGCCTGGCCCCAGGGACTCCTGCTAACTGCACTTAGGCACAAACAGATGGGTGATTGGAAGATCAAATTCAGCCTGAATGCCACTGGCCAAGCCATGTGCCCTGACACAGGGCTGCTTTCCCCAGAGAAAGAGGCAGGCTTTTCCATGACCTGTCATTATCGAGCTCATATGGCTGAGCTTATTTTGAAGAAGTGTGTTTTGCTAATTTGTTTACCTACACAGATACATTTTCAATTCCACACAGAAGTTCCATATAGGCCGGTCAGTGGTGGCCTCAGCTCCAGCTCTCTCTGGCCATTTCCCGGGGACTTAGTTCCTAGAGAAGCCTACATAAAGTTTTGTATCAGGTCCACATAGAGGGAAAAGGAAACATGAGTGGGAACACAGCACGAGAAAAGATTAGAGAGAGATCTGAACTTACATTGTGCGTCCCTCTCAGCTATGAAACCCACACCACACCTGGCTTTCCCACACACAACAACTAGTTTCCTTTAAAATGTTTCTCGTATTAGAGACATCAGCTAGTTTGAGTTAGGATTTCGCCATTTTCAACTAAAGCATTCTGATTAATATACTGCTTATTTTGTAAATTTTTAAAAAATATTGCCATATTGTCCTTGATCTTTCTATAAAAATCATTTCCTAAAAAAATGGTTTGTGATAAAACCACATAGAATCAAAGTCAAAATCACCCGTGTCTTTATCTTACACCTAGAGATAGGATTCCTCAATTCCCTGGTGTCATGTTTTCTGTTATGCCATAGAGGGTATAGGTTTCCTCTTTTATTCTTCTGTTAGAAGGAGAACTTCCTGTTAGTTATCTGGTTGCCAGAGTGCCTTCTTATCCATGGCCACAGTCTATTGGTGTTCGTGACCAAAATTCCTTCTATTCACAGCTGGAGTCACTTCAAGCTCCCTGTAAATCACATCTTCCTCGGTCTCCAGGTTCCATCCTGTCCCTCACTACTGATGGTGAACTTTTGCTCAGTAGCTACATTACTCAGCCTCGAGAATGGATTCTCTCTGACCTCCAATTCGATTGGCTCTTTTCCTTCTTTATTTCTTGACCAGAGACTTGATATCTATCACAGCACCAATAAGTGTGTGTGCTGAGGTGTGGGAGGGATGGTTTTTCCCAGGCTGTCTTTTCAGGTTTCCGTGATGTGCGATTTTTCTGAGCACTCCTAGTCTCTAGCTCCATTGCCACGTGCTCTACTTCACGAGGGAAGTTGGAGTAACTTTTGAGACAGTGAGATTGGAAGCCCAAAGCCTAGTGAAAGCACCTTTTCGGCTGTGCCCTACCATGCTATGAGTCATATATGGTTTGGTTTCCCTATGCAGAAAGCCTATGATTACTCCTGTGATTGCATGGGTAAGACTCTAATTCTGGGTTTCACAGCAAAGAGGCTTGCTGAAGGCCTAACGGCCATTCTAAGTTCTGTCGGTAATAGCCTTCTTGACTCTCTTCTGTCTATTTTCTCACTTTATACTGAATAGAAACAGAGAAGAGGGTGCTATATTGTGACCTCTCAAATTCTAAACAGGTTCTCATCATATTCTCTAGGTCACATCCCTTGACTCTGAAGCCTGTATTCCCGCATCAAGTTGTTTAGCACCACATTCCTACATCCCTTGACTCTGAAGCCTATATTCCCGCGTCAAGTTGTTTAGCACCACATTCCTACATCTTTCCTGAGTCTTGATGTCATGTCCAGGGACTCTGTGATGCTTTCACAGAGCCTAGCTCCTTGTGCTTCTGCCTGCATCCTCTGGTACCATCTGCTGTCCAGTTGTAAGGAGATTTGTCAGTTAGCTGTTAACTTTTTCCTGGGATATTGCTGCTTCTCTGCACTCTCTTCTCTTGAGATATGTGCCTCAACCTTCCCTGACTTTCTAGCACCTCTTGCTCTGTCCCCTGGTCTAGGTCCTCTTCTTCCATCAACCTTTAAATAGGAGAGTTCCTTAATTCTCTGTTCTGAGATTCCTTCCCTTCTCTCTACATTCTCTTTTTTAATTATTTAAATGAAGTCTTTATAATAGTGAACTAAATGTGTGTTCCAGTCGACCAGCCGACCCGTTCTTTGAGTTCCATACGCATATGTTCACCTTTCCCATCTAGACTATCTTTCAAGAGTATTACGCTTACATCTGAAACTGAACTCTTGATTTCCTTTCCATTCAAATTAATTTCTTTCTCTGTTTTTCTCATCTACTCCAATCTTATCAGTATTCACCTTAAGAGGAAGTTTGGGAGTCATTCTTAACCCTGCCTTTTTGTGTCTTAATTACATCCATCTTCAAATTCCATAATTGTCTCACCTAATTTCTCATATTTATTCACTTATTTTCAGTGTCACTGCCACTACCTTAGAGATGAAGATATCTTTCTCTCACCAGAACATTAAGATAGCTGGTCTGCATTCCTACCATGTTTGTGAAACTGTTTCAATAGCTTCTCATTGCACTTATATTAATATATAAAATTTTAAACATGGTTTAGAAGGTACTACATAATCTATCATATCCTCATATCCATCCCATTTCATTTGGAAACACTATACAATACACTCTAAACACATCATTCTTCTTTTTTTTTTGCATGCTGGGGGCCAGGACCTTACTCTATATGTCCCAAATCCTATCATTTGAATGGCCATATTCATTGCAAAGCTCACTGTTCTTCTTTTACTTCCCAAAATAAGAAAGCTCTTTCCTGGGTCAGGTCTTTAATACACATAGTTCACTCTCCCTGGAGATATTTCCCTCAGATATTTGCATTTCTGCCTTCTTCTTATCCTCAGAACTCATCTAAATGCCAGCTCCTCAGAGAGGCATTCCCATGGTAGCCATCTAAAAAAGACACTCCATGGTATTCTGCAAGAGAGCCTTTTGTTTCATTGTTATTACCACAGTATCTAATGATATTTATCTTGTATTAGTTTATTTCTTCACCTGTTAGCTTATAAACTCTAAAAACTTGGGATTGAGTCTGCCCTGCTGATTACTATATACCCTGGTACAGCACAGTGTTTGGCACAGACTCTCAAAAAATATTTGTTAAATGAATTAACAAATGTGTTCAGTAATGAAGCCTAATTAACTTTCATGAAAATATTTAAAGTGTTTATGTGTGTACATGAGTGTGAAAAAGAATTACTCTGACAGCTCTTCAAATGATTATGTCTAGTAGTCAAATGGCTTGGCAATTTAAGTTCCTTGACTAGCTAGATGACTTTTAGTGCATACACACCTCTTAATTGTCACTAGTTGGATATTTCATAACGCATAGTATAGGCATACCTCATTTTTTGCATTTTATTGTGCTTTGCAGATATTGCATTTTTTACACAATGAATGTTTGTGGCAACCCTGGGTCGAGCAAGTCTATCAGAGCCATTTTTCCAGTAGCATTTTCTCACTGCATGTCTCTGTCACATTTTGGTAATTCTCGCAAAATTTCAAACATTTTTATTATGATTCTATGTGTTATGGTGATCTGTGATCAGTGATCTTCGATGTCACTGTTTTAACTGTTTGGGGCTATATAAGGATTTGTTCTGACTGCTCTACCCACTGGCCATTCCCCTATCTCTCTCCGTCTCTTTGGGCCTCCCTATTCCCTAAGAAGCAACAATATTGAAATTAATCCAATTAACAACTTGGTTTTTCCTAGGATGCAAGGGAAGGGAGGCAGAGAGATGGGAGAGAAGATGAAAATAGCAGCATCAGATGAGGAGGAGGAACACAGATGAACTTTGACCTCCCGGGCTGCTCTCTCCCTTTTCTTTCTAGTCACAGTGGCCCCTGTGTTTCCTTCCCTATGATTACTTCAATACTTGTCCCTCCAAAACATAACCCTTGTAAGAGAAAATAAATTGATTACATGAACGATACTTATTCTGATTCCATTCTTAAAATAGTTTCCTTCAGTTATGAAAATTTGATTCCAAAAAGTATTTGTAAATCTGTCTTTATTTCTAATAATAGAATCAAGGAAAGAGTTTCTTGACAATATTAATTTAACTGTTTTTCAAATTTTCTGTTAACTTAATGAGAAAAACCCTTGTGATTTGAACAGTAAAATCCCACATGATTTTTTTTAACAAGGCCATTTGATTCAACAGGACTTCAAAGATGAGCGGGTAAAGATGCACATTAATTTAATGGATAAGCCACTAAAGGGCTGACTAGGAGCTAGTTATTGACACTTCTTTAGTTGATTGCAAGACAGATTCAATAACTAGCGGTGAAAAGGAAACATAGAGACTTTTTTTTCTTGCAAGACTCTTGAAAATAAAAAGGGAGTGTAAATGGCCACATTTATCTTAACATAGTCATTCTGAATAGTGTGTTAATAATTGAACCTTTGCGTCCTAAAAATACAGGCATAACACCAATGCTAAGGCACTGTTAATCAGAGATGCCTCCCAGAAACTGGCAGCAATTCTTTTGATGATCTGTTGCTAGTGCTTTTGCAAGGCAAAAGTCACCTTCTTGATATTGTTGAATTCAATTGCCTTTTACAAAAGGTTTTTTTTTCCTGTCATTTTGCATGAAATTAGGATTTAATTTCATAATTTAAGTTCTTATAAAACTGTGTATTATATCTGTATAAAAATAAATACATGTAAAATGTATGAATATATTCATAACATATCTAAAATATATAACAGAGATCTCTGTTAGTAATTGCAATAAAGTTTTAGAGTCTAAGGTGTTTAATCTCAAATACCTACCATCCAAACTGATGAATTACCTATTTGATTAATACTTGAAAATTTAACAACTGCATTTTTGAATTATTATGAATTATGATGAGCATCAGGTTGGCATATTACCTTCAGTTAAAGTGATTCTTTATTTTCACTATGAGGCAACTTAAAATAAAAATGTCTTTTGAAAGCCCATCTCTTAAATCGTTCTTTCAATTGTTCCAAAGTAGTATTAAATTACTACTTAGCTTTGGGTAATATATCATGAGTAGACTGAAAGAGATTTGTGAACTTGTAGATTTAATTTTTCATAATGTTCCATAAACCCGATTATCTTTCTATTTCCTTCACAGACCCAGCCAATCAATTTTTCTTTTGTTTCCATGTTGATATCACTTAATTACACTGGGGGGGTACTAATCTTTTTAATGATTATGCTTGTCACGAGAACAATAATTACCCCAGTTTGCATTATTGGGCGTAGAAAAAAGAATGGGCAGGGAAAATTTGAGTTTGACACATTTTGGCCCCGTTTTTGGTTTTTTCCTCCATTCTGTCCTCCCCTGTTCACATTCCCCATCACTCTGTCCTCTGGGGGGCAACAAAATTAACCACCTCTCTCACTATGTACTTCCTTGATTTTCCTGTTCTCAGAGCTAAGTGGATTAAAACTTACTTTTTATAATATACAGATATGTGCCATAAAAGGTATATGTAGTACAATCACTACATACAAAAATCTATTCATACAATTTAGAGAAACAGATAAAATAACAATAATAATAAATAAAATCTTGTATACTAATCAACTTTCCCACCCCCCAAAAATCAAAACACTACAAAAGCCTACTATCATAGAATCCCCACGCTTTCTTCCCTTGTCTCATTCCCTCTCTCCCTCACCTTGAGTTAAAAGCTGTCATAAACTTGGTGAACAATGCCTTGGTGTTCTTTTCAAATAGTTCTAATCATCTATGTGTGTTTCCTTAGAGTATACATTGTTTAATTTTCCATGCTTTTAATCTTACTTAAAAGTAAATTTATGGTGCAAATTTTTCTGTGATTCACTTCTTTTACTTACCGCTAAAATGTTGTAATGCAACTATGTCAATGTATGTAGCCCTGGTAGATGTCTTTTCACTGATGTTTTGTTTAATGATTGGCCCCAATTCTTTACCCCTTCCTGCATCCACACCCTTGCTAAGGCCTCATCATGAGCAAGTAAACTTCCCTGTACATTGAATGTGGGCTTGACCATGAAATGTTGACATGTTTTGGCCTTGAACTGAACAAAATCTTAAAATATGTGGCATTGGACTTGCAGAACGAGTCAAGGCCAAAATCATCACAACCTTTTGTAAAGAACTTGGAAAGAATTATGGTGACAACTTATCATTTCAACTGAAAATAGACTCCAAGAAAGATTGGGAGAATAGACTTACAGAAGCCTGACGATGTGTTCCAAGTATTTCTACTTGATCTAGAGAGAGAAGCACACCTAAACAAGAATTCTGCGGGTGACTTTAGGCACACTGACTTGATTAAAACCAAATATCCCAAAACGTTTTTTGTTTGTTTGTTTGTTTGTTTGTTTGTTTTTGCGGTACGCGGGCCTCTCACCGCTGTGGCCTCTCCCGTTGCGGAGCACAGGCTCCGGACGCGCAGGCGCAGCGGCCATGGCTCACGGGCCCAGCCGCTCTGCGGCACGTGGGATCTTCCC
>NC_041220.1:135974125-135979461 GCF_002837175.3 Physeter macrocephalus | reverse complement strand
CTGCGGCACGTGGGACCTTCCCGGACCGGGGCACGAACCCGTGTCCCCTGCATCGGCAGGCGGACTCTCAACCACTGCGCCACCTGGGAAGCCCCCCAAAACGTTTTTTTTTTTTAGAGAAAGCCATATTGGCAAAAAGTATTGACAGCCTGAACTAAAAGAGAATGAGACACCAAGTGATATAAGAAGACATTTTGGCCCCCAACTTTCTACAGGCAGGGAGCAGGGTATGCAAAAAGCATATATTGCAAAGTCCTCTTTAGAAATGGCAAAGGAGGATAATAGAAAATAAAGGAAGAAACTTCCAAAGAGCAGAGTCGAGAGCATGGGAGAAAAATGGTTGAAGAAGACACTCCCAGGTTGTAGAACGGAAGACTGAACAAGTTACTTTTCCTACTCTAAGTAAGGGTATTTAGCAGCCTTTTCGCAGTGGAAATTCAGAATTTCTGTGGACTAAAGACTGTCACATGCTTCCCATTCTATCTTTTTTTAATTGAAGTGTTTATTGTGGTTTTCCTGACAAAGGGTCATCACTGTTGATTGAAGGTTGCTTTTGTGCAGAGCAGATACAACTTTTCAGTTCACAGCTCTTTGGTCAAGAGCAACTTCACTCAGACCTGAGGGCCTAGCGTATTTGATGAGATCTTGGTCAGGATTAGATGAGGTCTACAAGGTCCTGAAATGAGGGTGATTGCATTTTGCATGTGGGACGGTTATGAGTAATTGTGCCCAAGTGGGAAGACTATGGTACTTTGAACTACTGGCTACAGTTCTTTACCCCTGACACCTATAAACTTGGCACTGCCACAGGATGGGGGAGTTGGTGGGGAGTGTTTCCTGTCCCCTTGACTTTGGACTTGATTATGTGATTTGCTTGGGCAAATTAGATGTGGCAGAAGTGAAAGTGCCAGTTTCGAATCCAAGTCTTAAAAAAACTTGCCCTTTTTCAGCTTGTCCTCATGTACTTCTGCCACCACTAATATTGCTTACTGCTCCTGCAGCCTGAGTGCCAGAACAGACCAGAAATTGCTAGACTTGGACCTCGAAAGAGGGCCACCCACCCCAGTCAAGCCCAGCCTAGGTCAGCCAACTCCTAGCCACCCACAGAATAAAGGCTGCTGACCTGTGAGAAACAAACGCTTTTCCTTGTGTTCCAATGTTGTTTTGTAGAAAGTGGTTTTGTACAACAATTAACTGATTCAGAAGTATAGTATATTACTTATTAACACACCATAATTGCGTATCCTTAATGCAGTGGTGGACCTTTAGGTTCTTTCCAGTTTTAGCCGTTATTAGCTTGTTGATCTTCAACTCCAAACTTGTAACTCTACACCCACTCTGTGATTCGGGGGCTGGAACTTCTGAAAGTCACTTTTCCACATTACCAGCTGACTCTGGTTAGGTTCCATTAATGTGGGGTGTTCTGGGGAGACTACCAAGCTAGAGGACGAAGCACGGTCTTACATTTCCCTCTTTGCTTCCTGTTGCTTTGCTCTGCTTCCTTGAGAACCATCCTAGCAAAAAATCTCAGCTATAGCAGTTCCTTCCTACAGCAATAGCTAGATCCACTTTGCAGTTTTACCCAAACTCACAAAACTGCCTTGTCTTCCCTCAGAGAGACATGAGCACCAGGTAACAGCTGCCTCTTACCCAGAGGTCTAGAGCCAAGCCCACCACTCTTTCCTCCCTCAGAGACCTCAGACCTATCTTTCAGCTCTGTAGGGTTTTCTCCCCAAGCTTTTGAGTTTTAATACTTCCAATTTTTTTACTTGTTCACCTTAATCCTAGGGTTGTTAGCTGATCCCTGCAGTTTGTACCTTTGTAAAAGCTTTCTGTTTTCTTTCTGACTTTCTGATACCTACTTTAAAAATTATATGTAGTTAACATGTTTTTATATTTAATTCTCTCTGTTAAGACAACTGGATTCCTCACAATTTTTTTTAAAGATTATGAACATTTTTATGCATTACTGTGAATGCACATATTTAAGTTTCTCTAGCATTGATGCTTAACATAGGCTATTCACATGTTTAACCACAAGGCAACTCCCACTCTCTGCAACATGGCTGTGTTCATTTACACTTCCTACAGTAGTAAATGCGAGTTCCCAGAACTCCCCGTTGCCATCAATACTGTTAGTCTGACATGTTTTTCCTTCCAGTAGTGGTAAAATTAGATCTCATTGTCACTTTAATATGCATTCTTGAGATTACGAATGAGTTTGAACATCTTTATATATGTATAAAACCATTTTATGTATTCATGGTAGGACTCAAAATTAAGTAATGGTACATTCAGGGGAATCACATCTTTGCTCAAATCACCCCACCCCCAAGTTCAGCACTCCAGGAGAAGCATCGTAAAGGGTGAGTGATCTTCCTAGACTTTCATACAATGCAGCAAATGTAGCTTCAAGGCTACTGTAAAAAGAGATGGTAGGATAAAAGTAAAGCAGTTGTAGAAAGGAAGACTCTAACATGAATCGAGTAAGAGTGAAAGAAAGCAACTCCACCCATTTTCCTCAAATGTAAAAGTTCAAAGGGACCTTTGGAAGGCAGGGAATAAGCTGCCTAATAAGAGTTTTAAAGCACTACCCATTTTAAATTCATAGGAAGTATCTCCGGAGCCAGGATCTCAGTGAAAATTGAGGCAATTGTCTTCTTCTTGGCTGCTTTAGCTAAACATATGGCCCTCTATCCAATATTTTTATAGAAAACATGTATGCTTTAGTGTGCATATGACCACTATTTTAAAATTCAGAAATGGGTTAGCAGTGAAACTGTTTCTTAAATACAGAGATAATATAGCCAAAACCGTGATATTACTATCTCCCCTCCATCTAATTTACTCTACATAATTAGATTTTGTCCTAATCTTAGAAAGGTAAAACACTTTATGTCTATTCATATCAGTGAAGAATAGACGTTAATTACATAAAGTCATCCTCGGTACTGGAGAGATATAGACACCAGCACAAATAAAATCTCCAAATGTGTGTCCTCTATCCATACAATACTCTTTTAAGTCAAAGTACAAAGCGTGAAAATAGGATTTACATGTGCCCGAGACAAGGGTTTTGCTGTGCAGAAAAAATAGTTATTACTTCTAACATAATTTTTTAAAGTTTAGTGGAAACAAAATGTACAGAGCCTTTGGAGATTTATCACATGCTCAGACTCCAACGTTTTGGTCAACTAGTCACAAATCTTTGAGATGAAAGTCATGTTTTAGGAACTAAGAAACATTTATTTTGAAGCAGGTGATTAAGTTACCTAGGAGAAATGTTTAACTTTGTTCATAGTGACAAGACATGCTATAATGAGAAGGAAAATATTGCCAGCTCTGGAACTTGAATACCGAAAAAAGTAAAATAGAATCAAATCAGACACGTTACTTTGATAAGGAGTTTTTAATTGTGACATGACTTCTCAGTGTCCAAGGTTTACATTCTGTCAGTGATGCTAACAGTGAGGGTTTAAGCACAGATTTCAAGAGGGATTTGATCTCAGAAACACTGTGATATCATTTCTTTTATTGGTTTGATGTTTTGTCGGCCGAGGATTCTCTATGCAGTGAGCTCTCTTGTGGCCGCATTTTCCTTCTAACTCACACCTTTGGGAAGCTCACCTGTTTTATGTTCATCCTAGGGTTTATCAGGATTATCTTTCTTCTTTACCTGACAAACAGATGTGACAATACTCCTTTATTCTTTTTGGGAAATCTGTGACAGAAGTGTGCAATTGGGTAGAAACGGTCAGAACAGCTTACATCAAGACTGGCAATTCTTTATTTAACACAAATGACATCCAATTAACTTTCCACTTCTAGTGTGAGTGCTGGGTGTTCTCAGGATTTTCCAGTGCTTTCTCCTGACAGAGCTAAGATCCCCTCTCAAAGAGCAGCTTTAGAATTTTGTCCTAATTAGAAAACCAACAAACGAAATTCAGAGTACTTTCAACCAATTATGCTTCATGGATTTTAAGCCAATCTAATGTTAAACGTGGGCTAAAAAGTATGTTTGTGTTTTTCTTCTGGTCAGTTTAACAATATGATGACCACATTCACTTTTGACTTCCTTTTCGCAGACTATAATGTACCAAAAACAGTTCCTTGTCTTTCCCTTATGTTTCTGTTGGATCAAAGTTGATATGCGAGCATCAAAACTAAGGTTGGGAAAAAATAAAAAACTGACATAGACTATGATTGAAATAGCTGATTATTAAGTTGCTGTCTAATTAATTTACATGTGTAATACAGAAAACAGTACACGTTTAATATAAATATGATATAGTTTTGTCACATAGACATAGTTTTGTCACATAGCCACAGGTACTCTGTGTGCAAAACAGAGGCTTATGTCTCTATACCTCTAATATTTGTGTAACGTCTGTGAATATACACACACATGATCCTGCATACATAAACTCTCTTTAGGTGTGTATTTAGTCACTGTTTCTCCCTTATAAACCATTTATATTTTATAAAGTACCTCTATACATTTAGTATCTTGTCCTCTGAATAATCTTTGAAGTAGGTATGCCATATCCTAATACTCACGTTCTACATGGGCAATCAGAGCTGTAACTAATTTAAGTAACTTTCAAGAAGTGTCCTAACCCTAAGTCCATTCTTCTTCCGGTACACCTCTTTAAAATATCATGATCTTTCTTAAAGACGTTATTTATCTGCAACAATTTCTTCCATAGCCACAGAAGGATAATGTGCAAAACTTGACACACTGTAGGATATTTTTAATTCTCTAGGCAAGTTAAGAGTTAAAACAATTATTTATATAATAGTGAAAGAGAGCTTGTTGAACAAAAGATTCCTGCTCTGATTAGATGCTGAAATTATTTTAATAGAAGAGAATGCATTCTGAAGTAATTTCCCAACTGATTTAGAACTATTTTAAGAGAAGAAGTGTGATGTTGCATATTTTACTACTTTTGTCAGTTCATTAATTAGAGTTCAAATAAATATAGCTTTTTAGGTGATTAGCCATCTTTAAGAATGTTTTTATTAGATATCCTTTTTAATATAATTAACTACTTGCTTTTTTTTTTGAATTTTTGAATTTTATTTTATTTTTTTTTTATACTGCAGGTTCTTATTAGTCATCAATTTTATACCCATCAGTGTACACATGTCAATCCCAATCTGCCAATTCATCACACCACCATCCCCACCCCCTCCGCGGCTTTCCGCCACTTGGTGTCCATATGTTTGTTCTCTACATCTGTGTCTCAACCTCTGCCCTGCAAACCGGTTCATCTGTACCATTTTTCTAGGTTCCACATACATTCGTTAATATACAATATTTGTTTTTCTCTTTCTGA
>NC_041220.1:135973185-135974041 GCF_002837175.3 Physeter macrocephalus | reverse complement strand
AACATTGGGGTGCATGTGTCTTTTTGAATTATGGTTTTCTCTGGGTATATGCCCAGTAGTGGGATTGCTGGGTCATATGGTAATTCTATTTTTGGTTTTTTAAGGAACCTCCATACTGTTCTCCATAGTGGCTGTATCAATTTACATTCCCACCAACAGTGCAAGAGGGTTTCCTTTTCTCCACACCCTCTCCAGCATTTGTTGTTTGTAGATTTTCTGATGATGCCCATTCTAACTGGTGGGAGGTGATACCTCATTATCGTTTTGATTTGCATTCCTCTAATAATTAGTGATGTTGAGCAGCTATTCATGTGCTTCTTGGCCATCTGTATGTCTTCTTTGAAGAAAGGTCTATTTAGGTCTTCTGCCCATTTATAGATTGGGTTATTTGTTTCTTTAATATTGAGCTGCATGAGATGTTTATATAATTTGGAGATGAATCCTTTGTCAGTTGATTCATATGCAAATATTTTCTCCCATTCTGAGGGTTGTCTTTTCATCTTGTTTATAGTTTCCTTTGCTGTGCAAAAGCTTTGAAGTTTCATTAGGTCCCATTTGTTTATTTTTGTTTTTATTTCCCTTCCTCTAGGAGGTGGGTCAAAAAGTATCTTGCTGTGATTTATGTCATAGAGTGTTCTTCCTATGTTTGCCTCTAAGAGTTTTATAGTGTCCGGTCTTACATTTAGGTCTTGAATCCATTTTGAGTTTATTTTTGTATATGGTGTTAGGGAGTGTTCTAATTTCATTCTTTTACATGTAGCTGTCCAGTTTCCCCAGCACCACTTATTGAAGAGACTGTCTTTTCTCCATTGTATATCCTTGCCTCCTTTGTCATAGATTAGTTGACCATAGTTGC
>NC_041220.1:135971675-135972527 GCF_002837175.3 Physeter macrocephalus | reverse complement strand
ATAGTCATTTTCACAGTGTTGATTCTTCCAATCCAAGAACATGGTATATCTCTCCATCTGTTGGTATCACCTTTATTTTCTTTCATCAGTGTCTTATAGTTTTCTGCATACAGGTCTTTTGTCTCCCTAGGTAGGTTTATTCCTAGGTATTTTATTCTTTTTGTTGCAATGTTAAATGGGAGTTTTTCCTTAATTTCTCTTTCAGATTTTCCATTTTTAGTATATAGGAATGCAAGAGATTTCTGTGCATTAATTTTGTTTCCTGCAACTTTACCGAATTCATTGATTTATTTTTCTTCTCTAATTGCCGTGGCTGGGACTTCCAAAACTATGTTGAATAATAGTGATGAGAGTGGACATCCTTGTCTTGTTCCCAATCTTAGAGGAAATGCTTTCAGTTTTTCAACATTGAGAATGATGTTTGCTGTGGGTTTGTTGTATACGGCCTTTATTATGTTGAGGTAGGTTCCCTCTATGCCCACTTTCTGAAGAGTTTTTCTCATAAATGAATGTTGAATTTTGTCAGAAGCTTTTTCTCCATCTAATGAGATGATCATATGGTTTTTATTCTTTAATTTGTTAATATGGTGTATCACATTGACTGATTTACATATATTGAAGTATGATAGAATTCACTTGTGAAGCTATCTGGTCCTGGATTTTTGCTTGTTGGAAGATTTTAAATCACAGTTTCAATTTCATTGTTTGTGATTGGTCTGTTCATATTTTCTATTCCTGGTTCAGTCTTGAAACGTTATGCCTTTCTACGAATTCGTCCATTTCTTCCAGTTTGTCCATTTTATTGGCATACAGTTGCTTGTAGTAGTCTCTTAGGATGCTTTGTATTTCTGC
>NC_041220.1:135952382-135970765 GCF_002837175.3 Physeter macrocephalus | reverse complement strand
CTTTTTCCATCCGCTCACTTTCAGTCTGTATGTGTCCCTAGGTCTGAAGTGGGTCTCTTGTAGACAGCATATATATGGGTCTTGTGTTTGTATCCATTCAGCAAGCCTGTGTCTTTTGGTTGGATCATTTAATCCATTCACATTTAAGGTAATTATCGATATGTATGTTCCTATGACCATTTTCTTAATTGTTTTGTGTTTGTTTTTGTAGGTCCTTTTCTTCTCCTGTGTTTCCCACTTATAGAAGTTTCTTTAGCATTTGTTGTAGAGCTTCTTTGGTGGTGCTTAATTCTCTTAGCTTTTCCTTGTCTGTAAAGCTTTTGATTTCTCCATCGAATCTGAATGAGATCCTTGCCAGGTAGAGTAATCTTGGTTGTAGGTTCTTCCCTTCCATCACTTTAAGTATATCATGCCACTCCTTTCTGGCTTGTAGAGTTTCTGCTGAGAAATCAGCTGTTAACCTTATGGGAGTTCCCTTGTATGTTATTTGTCATTTTTCCCTTGCTGCTTTGAATAATTTTTCTTTGTCTTTAATTTTTGCCAATTTGATTACTGTGTGTCTCGGCATGTTTCTCCTTGGGTTTATCCTGTATCGGACTCTCTGCACTTCCTGACTTGTGTGGCTATTTCCTTCCCCACGTTAGGGAAGTTTTCTACTATAATCTCCTCAAATATTTTCTCTGGTCCTTTCTCTCTCTCTTCTCCTTCTGACACCCCTATAATGTGAATGTTGTGTTCAATGTTGTCCCAGAATTCTCTTAGGCTGTCTGCATTTCTTTTCGTTCTTTTTTCTTTATTCTGTTCCGCAGCAGTGGATTCCACCATTCTGTCTTCCAGGTCACTTATCTGTTCTTCTGCCTCAGTTATTCTGCTATTGATTCCTTCTAGTGTAGTTTTCATTTCAGTTATTGTATTGTTCATCTCTGTTTGTTTGTTCTTTAATTCTTCTAGGTCTTCATTAAACATTTCTTTCGTCTTCTCGATCTTTGCCTCCATTCTTTTTCTGAGGTCCTGGCTCATCTTCACTATCATTATTCTGAATTCTTTTTCTGGAAGGTTGCCTATCTCCACTTCATTTAGTTGTTCTTCTGGGGTTTTATCTTGTTCCTTCATCTGGTGCATAGCCCTCTGCCTTTTCATCTTGTCTATCTTTCTGTGAATGTGGTTTTTGTTTCACAGGCTGCAAGCTTGTAGTTCATCTTGCTTCTGCTGTTTGCCCTCTGGTGGATGAGGCTATTATGTACTTGCTTATTGATACCTGAGTTTACCATCCTTGAGATTAAGCATGTGAAATATGGGATATTGTTAATGTTCCCTTTAATTTGAGGCTATTTCGTTTTAACAACATATAGCAACAACAACAAATAATTCAATTGTAACTAATTAATTGTTTTATTAAAAAACATTGCTATCTAAATGATCAATGAACTTTTAGGAGAATACACAATTACTATAAAACTAGTTCAGTATTTCTATGCACAGTATCTTTCCGTCAAGAAAATAATATTCTTTGCCCATTCATCTTGTAGTTTTTATGATATGAACATACAGGTAGCATTGAAATATAAAAATGTATTACATAAAGAGTCAATTTTCTAAAAAAATTCTCTGTTATTCTATTTTTTACATTAAAATCCTGAGTTGAAAATTCATTTAAATTTACAAAATAATTTAAATTCTTTATTTTCAAATAAAACATGGAAAAGTGGCCATTCTGGTGCAAAATACATATATGACTAAAAAACAAAGAACACAAATTCACAAATTTTTAATTTGTCTGCTCCTCAGATATTTTAGTTTGATGACCTATTTACATCAGGATAAATGGGAATTAAAAAGAATAATTGTTGAGCTGTAGATGGTAGTTGACTTTTAAATTTTTTGTTGGAGTTCATTGAGATAATGGATAATAGAAAATTATATATATTCTGCATATTTGAATCCATACTTGCTATTCAATTCTATCCTAATGTATAATACCAAAGATGTGGCCTACTTGTGAATAGCTCATTTATTTTCTACGTTTTTTAAAAAGTTTTTTAAAAAACATCTTTATTGGAGTATAATTGCTTTACAATGGTGTGTTAGTTTCTGCTTTATAAAAAAGTGAATCAGTTATACATATACATATATCCCCATATCTCCTCCCTCTTGCATCTCCCTCCCACCCTCCCTATCCCACTCCTCTAGGTGGTCACAAAACACCAAGCTGATCTCCCTGTGTTATGCGGCTGCTTCCCACTAGCTATCGGTTTTACATTTGGGAGTGTATATTTGTCCATGTCACTCTCTCACTTTGTCCCAGCTTACACTTCCCCCTCCCCGTGTCCCCAAGTCCATTGTCTAGTAGGTCTGTGTCTTTATTCCCATCCTGCCCGTAGGTTCTTCCTGACCATTTTTTATGAAAGTAATTGATTATTTACAAAACATACTGAAGCATCCTCAAATCCATTCTCCAAATAGTTCAACATCAGATGGGAAATTACTTCCAAAATGCATTCTCCTTTATTAAAATACCAAAGTGGTACTTGAGATTCCACACTTCTTTTTTTTTTTTTCTTTTTTTTTCGGTACGTGGGCCTCTCACTGTTGTGCCCTCTCCCGTTGCAGAACACAGGCGCTCCGGACGCGCAGGCTCAGTGGCCATGGCTCACAGGCCCAGCTGCTCCGTGGCATGTGGGATCTTCCCAGACCGGGGCATGAACCCGTGTCCCCTGTATCGGCAGGTGGACTCTTAACCACTGGGCCACCAGGGAAGCCCTCCACACATCTTTTATTCTTACTTTCATAGATATTTTTTACAGAAAAATGGCACAGGTAAACCTGGACTATAGACATGGTGTGATGTCCTTGATCACATCAACATCAGGAAAAGTCATACAATTGCAAAGGCAGAAATGTCACAGTTTTCAAAGGAAGACCCTGGTGAAACCAAGATTGGGGATGTTGTTACAATTACTATCAAAACCAATTCAATTATTTTATCATTAGAGGGGGAAAAAAAGAGAAATGGGAGAAAACACAGGAATTGAATAGCATTGGTGTATGTAGTTTTCCTTATTTTAATTTTCTTTCTAGAAAAATAATGACTTTTTAAATAGAGAAATTAACTACAATCTTTATCTCAGCAAAGTTTGACATAAGGAACATGGTATAGAACCTTGATATAATGTTTCCACATCTACTGTGTTACTCACAGTTGGGTAAACTAACAGGAGTATAGGAAGCTGTGATACCTAGGGAGCAAGTTTTCTCTCTGACTGGCCTCAGTTCTCTAATTCCTATTGCTCTATATTCTGCCTTCTTTACTCTTACAATGACTTTATTTGGTTGTAAAAATAGTATTAAAAATTGGCTTATTTTGTTAATGCCAGAGAAAAATAAACAAGAAAAAAACTTAAAATTGCTCCTAATATCACTAAAGTAAGTCACTATTTGCTAAATTATGGTATATTTAAATATTTTTCTAGCAACGTACAATTTTACTTAAGTTTCTGCAGATATCACTTGGGTTTTCATTTGTTTGTTTTATTGTTTTTTGGTAGTAAATAACAGTAACCAAATCTGATTAAGAATGAAAGAAAATGCAGAACTCTTTAAAGATACCTAGATGGTTACAGAATCAGTTGTTGTAATTAGAGATAGAAAAAGAAAAGCAGATAAAACAGGAACAAAATAATCAATTATTAAGGTACCAGTGTTAGTATATAAAAATTCGAATATTTCATTCTACCCTGCTTCATTGTGTTCAGAATTCAAAATCTTTGTAAAGAGAGTTTACTTGCCTAAATCTAGTCCACATGGCTTCACTGTGATTCTTCTGGTGAGCCAGAGCTTCAAGAACCCCAAACATGTCCAAAGGCTGGGTTGGATACCTTTATGCTATTTCACAAGACTAGCTATTTAGCTGTATATGATTTTCAAATTTTATCTGAGTTCATTGTAACTATGGGTAATATAAACTAGATATTCTGTGTATATTCAGCTATATTTAAAATTCAACATTTCCTAATATATGATTACAAAGATATGGCCTATGTGAAAGTAAGACACAGAAAATTGTGAATAAAAATATCAGGGCATTTGTAAGAAAGCGGGACATATAGTAACATATTTAGCTTTTCAATTGGTTTTGTTTCATAAGCTTATTCAGCATTAAAATTTTAGCTTTGCAATGTATTATTAAATATTCTTTGGAATCATAGTTTTAATGATGATATACTTGTACCTCAAAAGTGTACCTGATTCTCTACATTGCTGCTTTTTTGTTTCCTTGCTGATTATTAAAGTACCCTACAATGAGTGTCAGAAATTGAAAACTTGAAAAAGCAAATCACATATTTATTTTTCTTTATCCTAAGTAAGACAATCCCCCCCATTATAGTTTTACTGAAATTGTGGTGTAGCATTTACTTGATATATCTCACCTCCATTTAGTTTTAGCTACAATTACCTTACAATCATGACATATTAAAATTGATAAGATGTAGTCTAGAACCATTGGACTTTAAGTATTTAGGTCATCCCTGAACTGCAAATGAACAGCTGGAGTGGCTAATTGAACACAAAGTAAGTTAATAATGTGAAGGCTAGAAATCAGATCCATTCAAAAAATAAAATAAACAGAGATCTACTTCATCTATCCCCATGTGCAGTTGGGTGACATCCTATGCCCTGTGCTAGAGCAGTGTCAGGTCTGTCCTGGTTGAGTTAATAAGGATTTACACCATAGCCCAGGGGTTAAGAGATGACCAAACTCCTCCCCTGTAGTATCACTAGAGGCAACATGGGGAGCAATAGGGGGTATTCCTGTCCCTTCCAGTCAAGGAGGTACATTGAAGTTCTCCTTGGGAGCCAGAACAGCCACTCCTACCCAGCAATAATGAAGATTCCCCATCACTGGGGGTCAAGGAGGCAAAGTGAAGAATTTGGACTTCTAGTGCAAGAATAGTTCGGAAGATACCAGCTACAACAGAAGGATTAAATAATATCCAGATTCTCATAACACAATATCCTTAATATTCAAATTTCAATAAAAAATCACTTAGCATCAGAGAACAGATTGGTTGTTACCAGAGGCGGTTGGGCAGAATGGGTGAAGGGGGTGAAAAGGTACAACTTCCAGTTATGAAATAAATAAGTCCTGAGGATCTAATATACAGCATGGTGACTATAGTTAATAGTACTGTATTCCATTTTTGAAAGTTGCTAAGAAAGTAGATCTTAAAAATTCTCATGAGAAGAAAAAAAATTCTGTAACTCTATGGTGACTGATATTAACTAGCATATTGTGGTGAACATTTTGCAATATGTACATACAAGTCATAATATAGTACACCTGAAACTAATATAATATTATATGTCAATTATATCTCAATAAAAAAATAACTAATTGTACAAGAAACAGGGTAATCTGAAACTGAATGAAAAAAAGCCAATCAATAGATGTAAACATCAAGAGGATAGGCATCAAAGAATTATCTTACAAAGATTTTGAAGTAGCTATTATAAGAATGCTACAACGAGCAATTACAAATACGTTTGTAACAAATGAAAAATAGAAAGTCACAGTGAAGAAAAAGAAAATTTCAGCAATGAAATAAAAGAACCAAATATAAATTTTAGAACTGGAAAATACAGTAAGAAAAAAACCCAAACAAACAAACAAAAAACCCAAATCTCAATCCACATGCTCAGCAGCAGAATGGGGAAGACAGGGAAAAAAATCAAGGAACTGGTATATAGAATAATAGAAATTACTCAATGTGAACATAAAGAGGAAATAGACTAAAAAAACAAAAAGAAAGAACATGGCCTCAGAGGCTCTGTAGGACTATAACAAAAGACCTAACATTTGTGTCATCATGATCCCAGAAGGACAAGAGGAAAAGGGTGAGACTGAAAAAGAGCTCAAAGACATAATGACTGAAAATTTGGCAAAAGACCCAAACCTAAAGATTAAAGAAACTGAGTGAAGTTCAAACAGGATAAACCCAAAGAAATCTCCTTCAAGACACATCATAATGACACTTCTGACAACTAAAGACAAAGGAAAATCTTGAAAGTAGCAAGAGAAAAATGACCATAGCTTTAGGGGAAAACAATTGGATTGACGGTAGATTTCTCATCAGAAACCCTAGAGACCAAAATAAAGTGGCACAACATTTTAAACAAAAGAACTGTAGATCCAGAATCCAAACCCAGTGAAAATAACCTTCAGGAATACAAGACAAGAGAAATCAAGGCATTTTATGATGAAGGAAAATTAAAGAATTTATCACTAGAGACCTAACCTAAAAGAATGACTAAGGGGAGTTTTCCTAAACAAAAAAAAGAAATGAGAAAAGAATGAACCTTGGAACATGAGGCAAGAAGAACATGATAAGCAAAAAATATGGGGACTGCAGTCTTCCTCTTTTTGAGTGTTCTAAATTATGTTTCTTTGTGGAAGCAGGATTTTAACACTGATGTGGTTCTAAAAGTACATAGAGGAAATATCTAACTGACAATATGTAAACAGCTCATACAACTCAATATCAAAACAAACAAACAACCCAATCAAAAAAGTGACAGAAGGTCTACGTAGACATTTCTCTAAAGAGGACACACAAATGGCCGACAGGCACGTGAAAAGATACTCAACATTACTAATTATTACAGAAATGCAAATCAAAACCACAATGAGGTTTCACCTCAAACCGGTCAGAATGGCTATTATCTAAAAGTCTACAAACAATAAATGCTGGAGAGGGTGTGGAGAAAAGGGACCTCTCCTACGCTGTTGATGGGAATGTAAACTGGTGCAATCACTATGGAAAACAGCATGGAGGTTCCTTAAAAACTAAAAATAGAGCTACCATATTAAACTAGCTTATTTTAAAATTTATATGGAAAGACAAAGGAGCTAGAATGGATAAAGTGATTTTGAAAAAAAAGAATGTCTAAAATTAAAAAATAGTGACAATGTCAAATGATGATGAGGAGGCAAAGAAACTGAGTCACTCATTCTTGCTGCTTAAAGTATAAAATGATACAGACCCTTTGTAACACAAGTTGTTATTTCCTTTAAAAACTTATCATACAACTACCATATAAGCCAGGAAATTCACTCATGGGCATTTACACACAAAAAAATGGAAAATTATGTTTACTCGACCTGTACACAGATGTTTATAGTAGCTTTATTTTAAATAGCCAAAACCTGGAAAGATGTCCTTTAAGGGGGAATAGTTGATAAAAAAGAAAAACTGAGGTGTATCCCCATCATTTGTTGCTTTCAGCAATACGAAGGAGTAAACTACTGGTATACACACAGTGTGGCTCAGTTTCCAGTAAATTATGCTGAGAGAAAAATTAACATACTGCTTGGTTCTATTTATATACCATTCTTGAAGTGACAAAATTATTGAAATAGGGAACAGATTAGTGATTTCCAGGGACTAAGGAGGTAGTAGGGAAAGGAGAGGAAGTGTCTGTGTCTATAAAAGGACACCATGAAGGATTCTTGTGGTGATGGAATTATTCTTCACCTTGACTGTATTGATATCATTATCTTGGTTGTGATATTGTATCACTACTATAGTTTTCCAAGATGTTACAATTGAAGAAAACCAAGTTAAGGGTACACAGGACTTCTCTGTGTAACTTCTTACATTTGTACATCAATCTACAACTATCTCAAAATAATAACTCAATTAAAAAGGAAAACATGGTAAGGATATATATTTTTTTAATTACTGAAAGAAATAACCAGGCTTAACCACTACCAAAGAATAATCTTCAGAAAAAATAAGCACCTCTAAGGATGCGATATGCATAGTCCCACCAGGAGCCTGATAAGGGTGCTGAGAAAAATTTTGTCACATAACGTGTGTAACCTTTCTAGAGAATCAAAGAGATAATTTGGGCAGCTACGTGTTGAAGAACCATAAAAGCAGTTATACGAGATTAGGACATGAAATGGTAGAACATGAAATGGTACATGAACAAGTAATGGTACCAGAATTATATCACATCTTTCCCTGAATAGAAATTTTATCTTATTTTTTTCTATTATCAACTTTTTGTTGTGTTTCATTCTCTTTTTTTTTTAACACTGAAACCAGATAGGGTTAAAAGGTTATAGTATTAGGGACTTGGTGTTTCATAAACTGATTAGGCGAGCAACATTTGATTAAGTGTTGATTGAAATAAAGACTAGAATTCCATTTTTTTTTCTTTAACTCCCCCCGCCTCAGGTGTTGTCTTTTTATTACCTATAAAATTCTTTTATTTTCCCTGAAAACCTAATAGTGTTAATGCATTAGATTAGGGGAAGAAAGGCATAGTTGTACTCTTAAGAGTGTTTAAGGTTTGGATTGGCATCACACTATGTCAACACTGGGAAGAGTCAGCAATGTGAGTTATGTGTAGAAGAGGAGAAGCCTATGGAGAGTGTAGTCTGAGTTGACCATATAGTCAGTCATTTCAAAGGGATATTTCTGTACACCTGTAGAAAGCATTCTGGCATAAAAGACTACCAACAAGTTTCTTTTTCTCTTTCTCAATCTCTCCCTCTTTTTATTTAGTCTCTATTTCATTCCTTCCTTTCCTTCCTTCTCTGCCTCAGTATTTTTTAAGCTTCTATCTTGGTGTTTTTTTTTTTTTTTTGGAATGAGGTCATTGCACCTGAATCAAATTATCTAGATAATTCTTAAGTTTGGCTCTATGTTTCAGGAAAACAAATAATATTAACTTTTAGGTTCGCATTTCTAGTGGTCACGCATAATGCAAACATTGTGCCATTATTTATCACGTTCATCTCCCTGTAGGCTGAAGATAGAGATTGTTACAGTGGACATACCAAAAGAAATAAATCACTTTTAAAATAATATCAGAAACAAGAACTTATATAAGTTCTAAATCCTAAATCTTTAATGTTCCTGCTACCTGCTCTGTTATACCAAGTCAGGCCTGGTGATCAAAGACTGCTCCAAACCATTGTCACTTCAATTTTTCTCCCCATTTGTCCACCAATCCACTGAGCTTTTCTTTTTTTCCCCAGGTAATTCTCTATTGAGTTTACATAACAAAATTCATTATTTCAGTAAATCTCTAGTCAATACACTCAAGCATTTCTTCTCTTCTTCCATATTAATATAATATATGCATATAAAATATTCACATAAATATAAAATTAAAAATTATGAAATAGAGAAGAAAAGTAAAATCTTTCTATTTTTGTTGATTTCCTACTTTCCAACTAGGCAAGTCAAAATATACACTTAGGGTCTAGTCCAGTAATAAAGATCACAGGGGTATATTTATATTTAAAATAATCTTGATAATTCACTTTTTGGCTGACATCATGTCAGAGATGATTAGACTAGACAATTATTTTTTCTAACTATTTTTATATTGTACTTTGATCTTATGTTATTAGTAGGATATTCAATATTTTTGGAAAAAAATTTTAGACCATTTATTCATTAATGAGTCTTAACTTAGCTAACCCTAAATAGTGTAATATAAATGTATTTTACTGGATGCATATGAATTTCTAAATGATGCTATTCACCATGAGAAATAAAAAGAACAAACGACACTTTTCCCCTCTGTATTCTACAGAACTTCTTTTTTCTCAAGATATTTTACTTCATATATACTCTTCTTGATCTCCATAGATTAGAGAAACCAGTAATATATGAGAATTTCCCTTTCCTCATATCCCTAACAATAGTTAGCATTCTCAGACATTTTGAATTATATAAATATGGTGGATATAGGCTGATGTCTCAATAAAGTGTTACTTTATTCTTACTTGATTATTAAATCAAGTTACTTTTCATGTTTATTCACAAGCTTTTCAGCTTAATCTACCTCTTCACTGAGTAGAAGATCAAGGTCACATATCTTATAAACATGAATGTGTTAAAACCCCAATCTCCATTCATAAGTCCTGTCTCTTGAGCTGTCATGTTGTCAGCTCAGAATTGCTATTCTGACTTGTGTTTTTGAATCCCCTCTTAGTTTCTGGTCACTCCATAAAGAAGCCTTTCCTCTACTCCTTCTGATTGGGCTAGCATGCTGTTTTTTCTTCATTTATTTCTGAAAACCATTCTGAATACATATTACGTGCCAGGCACTACGTCTTTTCTACTTTCTCAGAGCACACTGAGAAAAACAGCTTTAAAATGTGATTATATAGCAATACTTATCATCTTGTTAAATTTCTTGTTTATGACCTTGTGTCTTCATTGGACTCTATGCTACTTCAAGTTATAGTCACTGTCCTTTAGGTGTTTATCATTGTAGTGACCTAGTGAAAAGCCAGTATTAAAAAAATTAGCTATAAAAAGAGATTCAATATGTATGCACATGTCATTTGGTGTAGTTAATAGTGCTTCTGTTTCTGACATGCAAATACTATTTCATATGATACTCAATAAAGCATCAAATTGTTTTAATTACCTTCCTTTCATCCCATTGTTAAGGGAGGGGTTTCCACCCTAGGGTTATGAGGATGGCCAGACCTGACACATTGCATGGGACAGATGAGACTGACAGCAGGTGATTAGTCACCTATACTCATGGGTCAGAGGAAGAGGACACCATATACTAGGCAGGGCCATATGGGGTTGTACTTGAGAACAAGGTAAACCAGGGGCTATGGGATGTTGCTGGCTTTGTAGTGTCAAGGGGGTGGGGTGCCCCTGTCTCCTATGGAAGGATGTGATTAGCTTGTCTGAATAATTCCAGAGACTGGTAGAGAACTGAAACTCACTACTCATGTATAAGCAGGAATTGTGTCTCACCCCTTAAATAAGGAGGGTTGTTTTTCTGGGGAACCTTATCCATGGGAACAGAGTCGGGAGGCCTACTTGAAGTTAGGCCATTTGAGGCCATCCCAATTTTACTAACTGTCAAGGCAGCACATAATATTGACCTTAGTTTTAGGCCTTAAACATCACACAAATCCAGATATATAAACTGAGTTTATTCTAATTAATGTTATTTTCATGCAGAGATTAGCAGGTTTTTGGTTCCTAGCGTTGGTTAGAATTTTCAGTGACCACAAACTAGAAACATTATATGGAATTTTATTTAAATTTTGTTCCTATAGGAGTGTATTTCCACAAATTAAAATCATTCATAAGTAAAGTTTTCTTCTTCTTAGTTGGTCTTTACAAATCCACATGATTGTAGAGAAAGCTGCTCTCTGACAGTTGTTTAAAGCTGCCTCTCAAGGTGAAGAATATACACAAGCTAAAAAAATAATGCCAGATGCACATTAGTTATCAAAACGAATGCTATACAAGCACTGAAGGAAGAGAAGTTCCCAATATCAACAACTGTTCCCTGAACACCATTCAGTGAATAAAAATACCTGTGAAATTGCTGAGTCGCTAGAGAACTGAATATAAATAAAAGATTTATGCCATTTTCAGGGCACTACAGAAACATAGTAGAAAGAAAAGTTTGCATTATTCAAATTTGGATGATACAATGAATAGTCAGGGGAGCATAGTAAGAAGGCTACGTACTTGTAAATTGATAAAACAATGTCATAACAATAAATGGGTATTGGAAATACATGAGTAAAATCCAATGGGAATAGTAATGAAACATTTAGTTCATTTTTATTTTTGTCAGACTCAGAAGGCAAGTTCTGTTCAGTCTAAATTGATTGCTATTTTGATGGATTACATCTTGCAAAGTTAACCAATGTGCAAAATGTAAAACAAAAATATACTGTATTCAATGGGGAAATTAATTTGTGGGTATAGGGTACTATAACAAAACTCAAATTCTGAGAGGAACACAAAACATGTATGGAATTAAAATAACTGTGTTGAAGGGATGGAGGACATGACAATTTACACAAGGTCATACACTAAATCAGATACTGAATAATTACTTTCCATAAAAATTCTAGATATATAATTAGCTTTAAGTAATATTTCTTGATTTTTTAAATTTGCTCAGTCATTTCTTCTACCACTAATTCATGAAGGGTTTACTATGCATAGACTTTCTGATAACAAAACTGCAAACAAAGTAGAGATGGTTTCTATTGTCATGAAATGTACAGTATAATATGAAATTTATGACTGTAGTTCAGGAATCAGATAGCTGTGGTTAAAGTTTCAGGTTACTTACTATTTCTATCATTAAATAGCCAAATAGAATCTTCTGTGATGATGGAATGTTCTAAACCTGTTCTGTCCACTAATGCTGAGCACTTGAAATGTCACTAGTCAGACTGAAACTTTAATTTTGTTTAATTTTATTATTTTAGTTAAATTTAAATGTAAATAGCCACATGTGGTTACTGGCTACCACACTGGACTGAGCTGTAGAACTACCGAAAATATCAAATATGCATATAGCAGTTAATACAGTGCTTAGTACATAGTAAGTGCTTATTATCAAGTAACTATTAACATCCATGATGATAACGATAGTGTAATTTGGGGGGAAAGAGATTAAACAGTTTCAAAATGAGAAAACTTCTCACAAAACCATCTAGATATTAAAGTTCAGTAATAGGCATTGATTTCTGAGGAATCATAAGATAAATATTTATCACTGATGCTTATAGTCACAGTACTGAAATTTAATATGCATCCAATGAGTATATTAAAAAAAAACACAATAAAACATAATCCTTGAGTGGCCAAAAATGATGTCAGATGCAAATAACATTCAAGCATTGGGGCAGATACTGATATCCACAGATGGGAGTCCTGAAGATTCTTTTCCCATTCAAAAAAAGGGATATTTATAGAAACACCTTTTCAAAGAGCAATAGAATTATTCATCTTCTTCAAGTCTCAGCACTGCAATTTACATTGGTGTAGTGATGCAATGCCTCAAAATCTCCTACCACGTAATGAAAATGTTCAATAATTATTAGAAATAGGTCACACTGTGTGTGTGCGCTAGCTTTGTAATGTTTGGAAATTGTTCATCTCTTCAATGATACTGTTTCTTAGAGTATAAATATTCTATAAGGTAAACAGATTTTCGACACAGCATGATATCTAAACTGGCTCAAACTTGAACTAGAGAACATTCTTCACAAAATGGTACACACTGAAAAGGACTGTCACTTTCTTCATCTGTACGCTTTTCCAACTTTAAAAATGTGTAAAGGACTTCAGTCTTTCTCTTGGAAACCTGCAGTCTGCTCCAACTCCACCATCCATACATCACCATCATGGTCTGTGTCCCAGAAAACAGTTCTGTTCTGACTCAACTCCCTAATCCTTTGGTTTACGTTTGGGATTTGGAAAATAAGAAACTCCAGAAAGAGATTAGGGGGTGGGAAGAATGAAACCCTATATGTTCAGGGCTAAGGAAGGTAGAATTTCCCTTATTTCATGGCCTTAGGATATCTTATTGGTAGTCTTAAACCTTGTTCATAATTTTTGAAACTTGCTTATTAAATTTGTCTCAATTACTTTACAAGTGTGAATCGTTTGCTGCCAAGCCCCTGACTGATACAAGAACCAGTCTTAGTATAAAACTGTGATTTTTAACTCATAGAGAACCTGGATAAAATATTGGATGCATGTTTGCATGAACAGACCTTTAAGAATTTCTTCCAAATCTGTGCTTTTGGGATTATAAATCTTAACTGGATAAAGAACACATTTGTATATAAGACAATTTGCCAAACAGCTAGATCGTAAGACAGAGAACAAAAATAAGGACAAAGAAAAAGAAGAAAGAGACTGAATAAGATCAAGTGGAGGTGAATATTACGGCAGGGCCGTCATCACGCTAGGTCTAGAGCAGAAAAGTCATCGGGATATTGGGAATGAGACAGCAGGTGATTACGTGTAAAGGAAGACAAGGTAATTGTATCATTAAAATTTGTAACTACAGGCATAAATAAAATATAAGGAGACATAGAAGAAGAATAAAAATAAAGCTTAGTCCTAGATAATTATTATTTTTTTATATTCTTGTTTGTTCATATACCCAGAACTTCCATGTACAGTACAACAAGTTGTGTGGTATTTCAGGTTAAGTGAAAAGTCAAAGTAACAATGAAAAATATTAATTTGCATATTGACCTATTTTGTGAACCACTAGAGTATATGAAAATTAATTTTAATTCCAGATATAGAATAAATAGAAAGTATGTGATGGTATATGTATATTTACTTTATCCTATGAATTAAAATAACTTTATGTCATAATTCTAATCATGACAACTCTTCCCATTCAACCCACTCCATCATAAGACCCAGGACAACTGAAAAAAGAAATTTTTGGTCAATGTTGCAAGTTCCTCCACAAATTATATTTCCACAGGTTTTTCTCTCTTATACTGAGCAACACAAAATGTAAGGCATTCTAATGATACTATAGTACACTGCTAGAGATAGACTCTGAAGCCAGATGTCTTGGTTTACTTTCCAGTCCATAGTTGCTATGCTTCATTGGTAAAGTTACCTATGCTCTCCATTTCCTTATTTAGAAAACAGAGATTATAGTAGTCCTAAACTCTAGTGTTCTTATGATTATTAAAGTACTTCATATAAAACCACTGTAAATATTAGTTATTGTTTTTATTTTGGCACCATTACAAAGGGCTGAATTTCCAGACTCACGATACACAAGCCTTATTCAGCTCTGAGCTTTACTCATAATTAGCAAACTATGCTATTAATAGGGAGCCACAACAAAGCTGCATCACTAACCACAGGGCTCTGAATTTGTCAAATGCAGCTTCCTAAAAGCACTTTTCTCCTCAGGATGTGTTTTGGGTTCACAGAGATGAGCACCAGTCATGCATGGTACAGTCAGTGCTGGAATTTCTACTTTTTCATGTATTGCTAGTCGTAGCTAGAGATATGATCGTTTCTTTCAGTAGTATGCTGTGCGGCGTGGAAAATGAATAAACTATAGCAATATATGTCTTCAATGCATGAATCTAATAAATGTATGAGTTAAAGAATAAAGAGACAAAAGCACACTTAATGTATATTTTCATTTATAAAATGTTTGGAAGTAGATAAAATAAAGCTCTAATGTAATGCATATTCAGATATAATCTTGTAAAGAAAGATGTGATTACTTGAAGTCTAGATAGTGATTTCCTTTAGGGAGAGTGATGGATTTATGTTTGGTGGGAGAAAGTGGATTGCTTCTGGGGTTCTATTTCTTATCTTAGGTGATAATGATATGGGAGGGGTTTTTCTTTTTGGAGAAGGGGTATGATCTTAAGTAACCCATATTACACTGGACTTTTACATTTTCCAATTTTCTCTACATAGATCTTACTTCTCAATAAAAGAGCCAAAAATAATAGACTAAATTAATAAAAAGGAAGAAGAGAGGGTATTTTTTTCATAAAAATAGATGTATATTATGCACTCAACTGAATATAATTTTTAGTCACATCTCTGGTTGGTATGGAAATGGACTTTTGAAATATTTTTTTGACTTGATAGGGTAAAGGTTTGCATTGGAGTAAATACGCAGATTAGTTGTCTGCATTTGTGGTTTGTTTTGTTGCAATGGCCATTTATTGCTTTTGCAGTTTGAAAATAATCGACAGTAAAATATTTAGAGAGAGGTTCTGATTGACAGCTATCTCAGACTTTGACAGTGACTTATCTTTAAATACCATGTCTCTTTATCTTCAGAAGACAGTGGATACTGTTGTCTGCTTCACTCGTCTGCTACTACATCATTGTTTTGCAGCCTTGTAGTATGAGTGAGTTTGATTCCATCTCCCATCTCCGAAAGATGGCACATCTTTTCGCAAAGTTTTTACTTCAAAATCTGATCCTAGATTATTCTAAATGGAATCAAGCCCAGAACGTTGGGTAATGGTTGGAAAAAATGAAGTTTTCTCTTCTGGACAGTGTGTAAAAGGAATGTGAGATCTTAAGTTGCAGCATTAATTTTACTACTACCATATAAGCTAGCCTGTGGCATAAGGTAGCACCTAGAAGAGTTCAGAGATAAGATAATTTCAGTGATCTTGAATGGTCACTTGTTCTAAAATAATCTGGGTCTTTAGTGATTTGTGAGTTGGAAAAGATCATCTCTGTGGACCCTGTTCTTTGTAAGAATATGAGGCAAGTACCTAAATATCCTCTGTCATTTGTCAGTGTGAGTTGGATTTTCTGTTGTTTGCAATTGATCGTATTTTACCTGATGTAATGAAGACTGGATAGTGAACAGAACATCGTCTATTATGCTTTCATATATTTTAGATTTTATATTTGTGGATCTTTAAATTGTTTGAGAGAGACTTAGATTTTCAGTAAACATTTTTTATTCACATCTGAATAAAATCACAATGGTATAGGATACATAATAAGTAAACAAATGCTAATCTAAAAACTCTCTGCTATAGGTGATTCAACTCCATAATCTTCAGATTTTGACCTATTTTGTCTTTAAACTATATTTCAAGTTTGAAAAAAAGAAAATATCTCTGAATGGTAAATATAAAATCCTTGATAATTCCAAATGAATATAAAAGGCTTTCTATGAAACTGAATGAGTTTTGGCATGTATGCAGTTGTTCATCACAATTTTATAAAATACTATTTGTATTATGTGAAGCATAGATGCAGTTATTTATTCCTGCCAGCCCTGACATCTCAGACATTAAAAAATGTAACCATATGTTCCTGCCCCAAATCCCTTTCATACATGTCTTCATAGCTCTAGCCCCACTTCTAATGACCTAAAAGAAGAATATCTCATTTGAATTCACAATGATATTTGTACAAACATCTAACTTTTCAGGAAATATTAGAGATTGCCTTAAGAGACAGAGCTTAACAAGAATGTTTTGCAATTGTAGTAATTAAAGCCCTGTTTCTTAAAATTGGCCATCGAGTGAAGCCAGAGTGGGCAACAAAGTGAGTAAATATAGGCATAATCTTGTTCCAAAATGTAGGTAAATAACGGAAACTGAACTATTAAAAATGAATAATACATTTCAGTAGAAATACATGCCTCAGTCTGAATTGAAAAATTAATTCTAGGATTTGTTAGATATGTTAATTGGTTCAAATCTCAATTAACATATGAAAAGGAAAGGAAAAGACACTGAAAATAGACTGTGAATTAAAGCAGCAAAAGAAGTAATAGAAATAAACCTTACATATGACAGCTTGTCACCTCCATAAAATAGGGCTGTGTGGCAATATGGCAGCCATTGCAAAGCACTGTGACACTGATATTCAAGAGCCACACCAATGTTGGTCACATCGACATTTTCTTTGCAAATATTCATGTCATTAATCTTCTTTCAAAAATCGCTGAGGTATCAACATGAGCCAGACTTGCATTTGTGCACAAAGAATGCGCACAAAAATGAGTGTGTCACGCTCACTTTTACTGTTTCTGTTTTACATACATTATAGCGAGTATATGCAATATGAGATGAGGCCAGGTGTTCTGAATAATTGGTTTACCTGCCATATACATAGAGCTCACAATGTATATTAAGAAATTCAGAAACTCACGATTTGGTATGTACTATGTCTTTTGTTTGTTTTACAAAGTCTTTCCTAGAATGGGCTCTAAATGAGATTTGCATTATAGCAATCCCATTTATTTCTATATTGTGGTATAATAAACTATGCATTACTTATGTAAACATATACCCACAGCTATAGATGAAGGGAGAGAGAGAAAAATTATTCAAATAAAATTTAAAAACACAGCATACAATAGAAAACACAATACATATTCATTAATGTATACAGTTAGCAAATATCTACGTATATGCTCAAAGCACTGTGTAAGAGGCTAAAGAAGAAAGATGAATTCCTGCAAAGAGACTCATCATCTCGGATTCCAAACAAAAAGAAGAAATCAAATGGAATCCTGTTGGTGCCCTTTTTGGGGTGTAAGCAAAACATTATTGAGGTAGAGAGGAGAGACTCTGTTTTAAGAAATGGCAAAAGGCTTTGTAGAAATTTCCAGGAAAGAAAAGGCATGTGCAATTCAGGTGGAGACACAGTATATGGGGCAGATAGTCATATGTCCGGGCTATTACGAGTAGCTTATTCTGGCTCTGATATAGTTTGCATAGGTGAGTACAGCAAGATGATTCTGGACAGCTTTGCTGGACCCAATCACAAAGAGTTTTTATATCTCCTGGGGAGTCTGAAAGATCACAGTAGGTTGAAACAAGGGCAAATGCACACACTAAACTCATTTTAACTGCAACGCTAAAGACTAAATGCGGCGGTACAGGAAGGTGGCAGAGAACCTATTAAGATATTAGTGTTACTGTAAGTGAAATTTGACAGGGGCTCTGAGTAGAACAGGGGCAGTGGGGCTGAAATAAATAGAAAAAATTTTTTTTTTTTTTTTTTTTGTGGTATGCGGGCCTCTCACTGTTGTGGCCTCTCCCGTTGCGG
>NC_041220.1:135927589-135952040 GCF_002837175.3 Physeter macrocephalus | reverse complement strand
CTGCGCCACCAGGGAAGCCCTAAATAGAAATATTTGAAGAAGGTATTTAAAATTGAGCGCCCACGGGATTTAAAGTTACGTTTAGGAGTCAAGGGAAAGAAAGGCACCCATGACCATCCAGGTTCTAACTAAAGTGACTAGAGGGTGATGATAAGGAACACTAGACATGAAATATTTTTTAAGGAAAACTAAAATGAGTTTAGACTTCGGACGTACATATTGAGATTCTTATGGGACATATGTTGTTGTGTTTGGTTTTCAGTTAGTAATAATTTCTGAAATTTGAGGCACAGTTTAGCTCTCATATAGAGACATTAAAGTTATTACTAAATTATATATATAATATATAATGTTATATATTTTACTATATTACTATATAAAAATAAAATATCTTGTCAATCAAAACCAAAGATTCAGAGCTATAACTTATGAAAAGTTATAATGATTAGAAAGCTAAATTTAGAAACTATGCAAAGATAGTGTGATCTTTACTAGTCAACTCTCTAGCTGACCACTGTTATGTTGACCTTGTATGCAGAGAAAGGACACTCAACCAAAGAGGGGGAAGAATGATATAAGTCATGAGTTAAGTGATTACTATAGTATTTTAGATTTTTCCCACCATCAGATAAAATTTATTTCACATAATAGGTAAGTTTACTGAATGTCTTGTTTCAATTTTTAGGAATACCAACATCTTTTGCTAAAATAGTAATATACAAATCTGTTGTTTTTAATTTTAGTAAGAACTTTTCATGCTAACAGACTCACAAAATCATTTGTCAACATTGAGAACGATTGTAAGATTAAGGCCCTAGAAACCATGAATAGGTGTTCGTAATGGAACACTCACCCCAAAACTTTTAAAAGGATTTGAATATAAGCACCTTAAGCCAAAACATCTACTTCCTTCTTTTATGATTTTGCTGTTGTTGTTATCCCAAATTCCGTACCCGGGACATAGCATGCACTCAATAAGTGTTTACTGAACTGAGCTCTGCAAAGCACCAATATTACATTAATTTTACTTTGTACAGTTTATTATTATAGACACAGAAATTATATATGTGGTACCATATTATTGTTAGATAAATTCATTGAAATGAAGCAAACATGTTGTTATTTCTACTTTACTAAGTCAAGCCACGTAGAGTTAAAGAATTTGGTCATGGTTACATGGAAACAACAGTACAGTCAAAACTAGAACCAGGGAAGTAGACGAATCTCAAGGAAGCCGGCTTTGGCCCTGCGGCTGCTGCCGCCATCGCCGTGGAGAAATTGTTCGAGCTGGCAGCCTAGGAATGAATCTCCTCTCAGCCTCTAAGTTCACCTGGTCAGAATCCTTGGATGAGCCTGTGGGGCCCTTCCTTCCAGCCCTGTGGTTTGGAGCAAGTGGCTTTGGGACTGTAAGAGGATGGACAGAGATTCTCAGGGGCTGCTAGAGTCATCCCTGATGGCATTAGGCACTGCCATCCGCTCAGAGGATGAGCAGTCACTGGCAGGGCAGAAGCGGGCCCCCTCACAGGCTTTGGGCACCATCCCTAAATGGAGAAGCTCCTCCAGGTTCACCAAGAGAAAGAAGTTTGATGATGAGCTGGTGGAGAGCAGCGTGGCTAAGTCCTCTACCCGGGCGAAGGGGGCTAGTGGGGTGGAACCAGGGTGCTGTTCTGGGAGTGAACCCTCCCTCCTCCGGGGAGGAGAAGAAGGTGTCCAAGGCCCCCATCATCCCTGTGCTACCCAGCCCAGCCCCAGCCCCAGCCCCTGGACTCACCAAGCGTGTGAAGAAGAGCAAACAGCCACTCCAGGTGATCAAGGATCTGGGCCGCTGGAAGCCTGCGGACGACCTCCTGCTCATCGATGCCATGTTGCAGACCAATGACCTGACATCTGTCCACCTGGGCGTGAAGTTCAGCTGCCGCTTCCCCCTGCGGGAAGTCCAGGAGCACTGGTGCGCCCTGTCATCTCCAAGCTGGCCTGCCAGGCCATGAGACCCACTGCTGCACTCAGAGGCCGTTGGCGCCATCCAGAGCAAGGCCCTGTTTAGCAAGGCTGAAGAGCAGCTGCTGAGCAAAGTGAGATCGACCAGCCAGCCCACCTTGGAGACTTCCAGAACCTGCTGCGCAGACACCCCGATGCCTTCTACCTGGCCCCTACTGCCAAGACTCTGCAGGCCCACTGGCAGCTCATGAAGCAGTATTACCTGTTGGAGGACCAGACAGTGCAGCCGCTGCCCAAGGGGGACCAAGTGCTGAACTTCTCGGATGCAGAGGACTTGATTGACGACAGTAAGCTCAAGGACATGTGAGATGAAGTCCTAGACCATGAGCTGACAGTGGCTGACCGGCTCCAGAAACGAGAGATTCAGCAGCTGGAACAGGAACTGCATAAGTGGCAGGTGCTAGTAGATAGCATCACAGGCATGAGCTTTCCGGACTTTGACAGCCAGACCCTGGCAGTGCTGCGGGACCACATGGTGCGGTGCCTGAGGCGCTTGAGAAAGATCACCCTAGGCGGAGCAACCGAGGATAACCGGATTGACGTGGACCTGTCTCTGGAGGGTCCGGCCTGCAAGATCTCCCGGAAGCAAGGTGTCGTCAAGCTGGAAAACAATGGTGACTTCATTGCCAATGAGGGCAGGCGGCCCATCTACATCAATGGACGACCTGTGCTGTGTGGCTCCAAATGGCGCCTTAGCAACAACTCCGTGGTGGAGATTGCCAGCCTGAGATTCGTCTTCCTCGTCAACAGGGACCTCATTGCCCTTATTCCGGCCGAGGCTGCCGAGATCACGCCACAGTGAGAAGTGGTGGCAGGATCCATGGGCTCTCTCTGGCCTCAGTTTCCCCTGCCATCCCAGACCCCTGGAGCTGGGAACTCAGGCTCCTGGAAAAACCAGAGGGGGCTATGGGAGACTCAGCCCCTGGCCCCTTGATCTGAGCCTCTGCGGGGGGGCGGGGCTGGCCCTGGGGAAGCCCCCAGTGGCTGAGACCCTCAGGCTTCCTTGGTGCCAGAGCCCCTCCCCTTCTCTCCCTGCAGAGGACCCTACCCTTTCCCCCAGATTCCCACCTTTGCCCCGTGTCTCCAGCTGATTAGCTTCAGACTTTTCCTTTATTATTTTTCTTTTGTAAATACAAAGCACTGAGTTCCAAAAAAAAAAAAAAAAAAAAAACTAGAACCAGGTATGTTTACCTCTAAGGTTAAATTTCATTCAACTATAGTTATCACATTTGTGACACTGCACATGCATAAGTAGCTTTATTTATACCCTTCAATGAAGAACCTATATAATAGAAAACATATACAAAAATTCAGAAAGGGATATAATAATTTACTTCATTTTAAACTATTATTATGAATGATACACTTTTAAACCCTCATGTAAACTAAAATATTACTCTTCCACTTTTAAGAACGCATTATTGGGGCTTCCCTGGTGGCGCAGTGGTTGAGAGTCCCCCTGCCGGCGCGGGGGACGCGGGTTCGTGCCCCGGTCCGGGAGGATCCCACATGCCGCGGAGCGGCGGGGCCCGAGTCCGCCTGCCGGCGCGGGGGACGCGGGTTCGTGCCCCGGTCCGGGAGGATCCCACATGCCGCGGAGCGGCTGGGCCCGTGAGCCATGGCCACTGGGCCTGCGCGTCCGGAGCCTGTGCTCCACAACGGGAGAGGCCACAGCAGTGAGAGGCCCGCGTACCGCAAAAAAAAAAAAAAAAAAAAAAAAAAAGAGAACACATTATTGAAGATATATTAAACAAATAGTAACATACAGATGATAATTTAATGAATATAGTAATTTGGTAAAATTGTTTAAATTTATAAAGACATAAGACATTTTACATATGGTTGGAAATTCTTTTGCAAACTTCCCTAGCATCATTCTCCTCTCACCCAAAGGTAACATTAAAATATTCTAAAATTAGTATTTAAGATCCTGAACATATTACTTGTGTTGGCAGCCACAGATAGTAGAGTGTATTGTTATTTTTCCTTTACACTAGCAAATACTTATTAGAATACATAATAGAAACAAAGACACTGCATACAATTATCAAAAAATGATAAAATGTCAAACTACTAATAGAGCATATATAAAAGTTATGGGAAAAATTTAAATGTTTTATTAAAATATATGAAAATGACCATGTATAAATGCATGGGATATCATATTTGTGAAAAGGATACATCTATATCATGATTATTAATACTTTATAATTTGTTCCACTTAAAGGCCTTCTAATAAAAATTTTACTAGGTGTTTGTGTCTGTAGTTGTGGGTGTGTAAAATTCAAAAATCTTTTATAAATCTTTGACGTAAGTTCTTAAATTAACAACAATTAAAAGAAGAATTATACTGAGAAAATTGCTTTACAAAATATGTAAAAATATATATAGTATAATAGCACAGGGATAACGAAAACAAAGGAACATATTAGAAAACTGAAGGACTTGTTCCACATATATATGGAAATATGTAGGTCAAGAACAGCAGCATTAAACTGAGAAAATTCATTCCTTATAAGCAAAATAAAAGACAGATATCTTCTCACACCACAGCTAGATATACATTCCGTGTGGATTATAGATATAAATGTGAAAGCTAAAACTCGAAAACGTGACAAAGACAACTTCTGCTCTTCAATCTGTTCTCACTTTTCATAGTAAACAGCTTAACAACAACAACAGTAAAACAATAAAAGACAAAGATATGGTTCACATGTGGGCACATAATAAAGAAACATATTCAAAACTAAATTGTGTTTCGTTTTGAAATTAGAAATTAGGTGTGACCATGAAAGTACATTTTCTACAGTAGAAAGCAAACAAAGGTTATGTTCAGAAATTCTGGGATAAGACACTTAAGACATCCTGTGTGCATGTCTCTTCTCTCCTTTCATTGGTTGGACGGAGATGATAGATGCTCTGCAGGGGACGATCCCAGAAAGACTGCTGTACAAGCACACTGGCTGGATCTGAGCAGGCTCAAACGTTATGACCAGCAGTAGTGTAGATGAACCTATTTGCAGGGCAGGAATAGAGACGCAGACGTAGGGAACATGTGGACACACTGGGCAGGGGAAGGGATGTGGGATGAATTGGCAGATTGGAATTGACGTATGTGCACTGCCATGTGTATAACAGATAGCTAGTGGGGACCTGCTGCATAGTGCAGGGAGCTCAGCTCGGTGCTCTGTGATGGCCTAGATGGGGGGATGGAGGGAGGTCCAAGAGGCAGGGGACATATGTATACGTATAGCTGATTCACTTCGTTGTACAACAGAAACTAACACAACATGGTAAAGCAACTATACCCCAATTTTTAAAAAAAGTATATCACTTTGTTAAGATCCACATATATCATGGTGTTTGCCTGAGGCTGAACGTTGAGATAATAAAGGCATATCTTCCTAATATAAATGGTTATGCAGAAATCTGGTGCCTCTTTTTAAAATAGCACCTTGGCAAGAGCTTTCTCTTTCCAGTTCCTGCAACATGAAAGAAGTACAAATACGTCCAAATAAGAGGCATTAATCTATGTACCCAAACTTTTATGTGTATGTAGATGACAAGTATGGCTGCCACAGGAGAAATTACTATGTGAATGAGTAAGTGACGTGAGCTAAATCTGCTTTTCCCCATTTACCTTCTGTACTTCCTAAATTTTGAATATGTGCATATAAACCTTTCAAATATATACGTTTCAGTATTTGCGTGCATTACATAAACACACACATTAAGAAAACAAAACAAAAGTTTGAATTCACACTTTGGCAAGGGAAGGTAGTGAGGAATTAGTAAACTCAAACATTGATCCTTTGATATATATTTGTAAATTGATACAACTTTTATAGGGAGCTATTTAAATATTAATCTCTTTTAATTATAAATACACTTACCCTTTGACACAGAAATATATTTCTAAACATATATTTTATTGATAACCTTGTACATATATAAAATGATTTTTTCCTGTTTAAGATGATTCTTTTCAGGATTATTTGAAAGTTCAAAAAATGAGAATTAATCTAATCCATCTGTAAAGACATTGCTAAATAATTATGATAAAATCCAACAATGATACACTATGTACCTGTATCAAAGAATAGGTTGTTCATGTTCTAAAGTAGAAATTTCTTCAAGATAAATTACATAGTAAAAAAAAAAAATAGTGCAGTATGGAACAATGCGTTTAATGTGCTACTATTTGGGTAAAAATGTAAAGAATCTGTACTTGCTTGTGGATACAAACATCATTTTAAGAGGACTCAAAAGGAACTAATGGTATTATCTTCCTTCCGAGGAAAAGAAATGTGAAGCTGAAGGAAATAGGCACAATGCAGACTTAAACTTTTAAATGTTGCCCTATATGAATATATTACCCAATAAAAGAGTAAATTAAAAAATATATATATATTTATGGGATAGGGAAGAGATGGGAGGCAATGAAGTAAGTCTTCAAAAAAGAAAATGGAAAGAGTATACTCTATGACCCAGCAATCCTTTTCAAGGTATATACCTTGGAGAAAACTAGTCCCAGGTCTCTAAGGGGATATGCAGGAGGATGAGTTATGAAGAATGCATACTGTAGGATGCTTTTCTGCATTTAGAGAAAAATAATACTAATTATAAGCAAAATTGGTAGGTCTTCAAAACATGTTGTGGAAAAAGGAAACAGAATGACATCTATAGCACAACGGCATTTTTATAAATTAAAAATACATGCACAAAAAGCAAAATTGTATATCTTTCAAGGATATATACTCACAAAAAAATCAATGTCAAACACATTAGCATGGGTGACTAAGGTGAAAAGGAAAGTGTTAGTGATATATTGCTTCTTAGCAAATAACTCCAAAGCTTAGAGACTTAAAGCAATAATGATTTTTACTTCACAGTTTCTGAGGGTCAGGAATCCAGGAATGGCTTAGTGGGGTGATTCTGGTTCAGGATTTCTCTTGTTGCACTCAAAAGGTGGGTCAGCCCTATAGGCACCTAAAGGCTTAACTGGGATTAGAGGACCGGCTTCCAGGATGGCTTGCATAGCACATGGCTGTTGGCCGGTGACCTCAATTTCTTACCACATGTGCACCCTCACCGGGCTTGCTTGAATGTCCTCAAGACATGGCATCTGGCTGTCCCCAGTGCCAGTGAATTCAGAAAGAAGGGGAGCAAGGTGTAAACCCCAGGGTCTTGTAAGACAACATCAGAAGTTAACATAGCCTTACTTCTGCAGTATTCTCTAGGTCTCACAGCCCTACCCTGGAAGATGTGGCAGGGGACTACACAACAGTTGGAAGGCATCGTTAGGGGCCAGTCTGAGTCACAAATAATAAATAATAAAAAGAAAGATCAGAAAAAAGGGAAAAATTAATATACAATCAAATAAAACAAAATTAATCATATACTTCCTGATGATCATAGTGCCATGAAATGATATGGTTAGTTTAACTTTATGTACATGGGTACAAAGGAAAACACACATACAAATGTGTTATTCATACATATGCACATAGCTATTTATATATTCTCTTGCTGATAAACATATTTCCAATATGTTTTTCTATTACAAATAATGATACAGTAAAAATTTCTGTATACATCTTCTTGTGTACATGTACAAGAGTTTTAGTGAAAGATATATAGTTTTAAGTGGAGATATCAACTTTTGTATGTACATCTCCAGCTCTACTACTTGGTGCTAAATTTCTTCCCAAAGTGGACATAATGATGTGCGGTCCCAACAGCAGTAAATGAGAGTTCCCATATTTATTATCCTTCTTAAATTATGCTACATACCAACTTGAATCTGATGGATATGAAATGGAATAATATTATTGTTTCAAATTAGTTTTTCTTCCTGATTAATACTGAGTTTGACACCTTTTCACCTTTATTTCATATTCATATTTCCACTTCTGTGAATGGTCTTTTCAAGCCTTTTTTTTTAATTGGAGTTATTTGTCCTACTATTATTTGAGTTTTTTTTTTTTTCGGTACGCGGGCCTCTCACTGTCGTGGCCTCTCCCGTTGCGGAGCACAGGCTCCGGACGCCCAGGCTCAGCGGCCATGGCTCACGGGCCCAGCCGCTCCGCGGCATGTGGGATCTTCCCGGACCGGGGCACGAACTCGTGCCCCCTGCACCGGCAGGCGGACTCTCAACCACTGCACCACCAGGGAAGCCCGAGAATTATTTTTATGATCTGATTACAGATCTTTAAGTCTGCAATGTTTCTATAATTATCTCTAAGTCTGTGGGTTGCATTTTTAATTTTGTTTAGAGTTTCTTTTGACAGATAGAAATAATCATTGCATGGTAGTCAAATTTATACAGTTTCCCCTTATGGTTAGTACTTTTGTATTTTGCTTAAGGAATCCTTACCTAAGATTATAAAGATTCTTCTCTACATTTCTAATGTAAATTTAAAGAATTTATGTTCAGTTTAAATTTTTAATATGACTGAAACAAATTTATGTATGTTGTTGTAATAGCATAGAATTATATTGTACTTTCTAGGGTGACAGCCAATTGCCCTACAATAATTTTTGTAAGTTCTGACTTTCTAATGTATGGTAAATACATCAGCCTAGACGTATAATAGTAAAAACAACAATGACACATGTACCTACTCACCAGTCAGACTCATTAACTTTGGACTTTGCAGTCATTGGCTGAGTCACTAGAACTTGAGCTCTTGTGGATTCCTTTTTTGGTCTCTCACTTCAAACCATTTATTGTCCTGCTGAAAGAAGAAATGTATGAAATAGGGCTTAAAATTTCTTGAAGTAAATGGTTCATTCTGTCTAGGACTGGCCTGGTATGATGTTTAATTGTATATGTCAACTTGGCTGGGGCAAGGTGCCCAGACATGCGGTCAAATGTTACTCTGGATGTTTCTATAAGGGTGTTTTGGATGAGATTAACATTTACATCACTGGACTTGGAATAAGGCAGAATGCCCTCCATAATGTGGATGGGCCTCATTCAGTCATTTGAAGGCCTGAATAGAACACAAGACTGATCTTCCCAGAGCAGGAAGGAGCTCTACCAGCAGACAGCTTTCAGACCTGAACTGCAACACTGACTCTCCCTAGGTTTCTAGCCAGCACACCCTGTAGGTTTTGGACTTACCAGCCTCCATAGTCACATGAGCCAATTCCTTAAAATAAATTTCTCCGTATATGTATACATACATCCCTTAGGTTCTGTTTCTCTGGAGAACTCTGGCTAATACACCCCATGTGCTTTGGTCTTTGCTAATTGACCATTTCACTGGTGCTACTGGCAACAATCCTATATGTTCTCAATCCTATATGTCTCACTGTTTAACTGGTATCACAGTTAAACCCTCCCGCCCCCATGTCCTGCAAGAAGAGAAATAATGTGGTGGAATTAGTTTCCATTGTTTGCCTCTTTGTTAATTTTATTTTATGCCTTAGAAGATCAACAACACCTTACCTTTCTCAAATGCATTTGGAAACCCTCAGCTGGGAGGTCCTTAGCTACCCAGTTCTAGCACATGCCTCTTCTGAATACCTTCTCATGCATATGTATATAACAGGAAGTACCTTTCTTTATACTGTCCATATAGTGTCACATTGGGGCAATTCTTGACGTCCATACTCGACTAAACAAACGTGATAATGTCCAGTTCCCAGGGCTACTTTTGGGACAACTCTTTATTTTTTCCTGTATTATTAAATTATAATAATATTATCCTTAAATTATAGGATTTATATCCAAGCAAGGTCTGGTACTAGAGGAAACTTTTATTAAGTATGATCTTATTGATATTATGTCAGATATTACTCTAGCAAAATTAAGTTTGCATGGGGATAATTGTTAAGTTTTACTTGTGAAATTTGTTAAATTATAGGTTTATATTTAAGAGTATTACTTCATGTTTCTCCCTAATAAAAGCCTGAAACTGATAAACTATTTTGATCTTTTTAGTTATATGGCATGGTATGACTTAATGATATAACTGTTTCCACATTTAACTCTGACTACTTTTTTGGAATACATAATTCTTATGTTTATTAATCCTACCCTTGTCAAATAATGTGTTTTGTAAAATGTCAGTTCACTAAAAAACACAATTACTTGAAGTTTATATATATATTTTACCTTTTTTCCCTGTCTAGTTAATGACTGACACATTGCTTTCTTCCAAAATGGATAGAAAAGAGCTTGAAAATGCATAAAATACAACAGTCAGCACTATTAGTCAAGGTAAAGAAAATGAAGTGATAAAATAAGAGGAAACAAACCTGAATTTAATAATTCAGCCTAAGAACTTGTTTACATTGTGGCGTTTGACCACACATCTGTGCCTCAGTTTATTAACAGAGCAAAAAACAAATTTCTTCACTTTAGAAAAGAATTCGGTTGCTACGAAGAAAACACTCAATTCTCACACACTGAAATTGAGGCATTATGAAAATATACACCCAATTATGAATACTGGCTTCTTTTGCGATTTAATTTAAGAAATGTGAAATAAAGTTCCAAAAGTCATGTAATGTTGATTTTTTCTATTAGCATCTCTCTCACTTTTTATATTAATATGGTACTGAGTTCCATAAATTTGTAAGTTCCATAAACTTAACTTTTGTTTTGGACATTGATGTTATCATCTGCTAATCTGAAGATGCATGTCCTGTGTGTGTGTGTGTGTGTGTGTGTGTGTGTGTGTGTGTATTTTGAATGTACTTATGAATTATTCAAATATTTCTCAGATTAGAAGTATGAGCTGACTTCCTAGTATTACTCAACAAAGTTTTGTAATGTTTTAACATTTATGAAAAATCTAATCTCTAATAATGAATAACTCGAGACAGATATTTCCTATTTAATAATTACAATTATTTATTTCAAACAAATATCATAAAAAGAGAAACTGCTCTTAAGGGGCAAATACAAGGACACTCCAAATGCCATTTTCTGTTGAAGGCCTATCAGTATAGTTAAATTTGATTCTATTCAATAAGCACATGTCAAGGAACTAAATCGGGAGCTTTAAAAGCTATAAATTTGGTTTTCATCTTCAAAGAGCTTACTATTAAGAACTAGTAGGTCGTGACAAATGGCCTGGGACACAAAACTTGAAGAATGAATGAAAATTTAACAAATTGAATGAAAATTTAACAGACAAAATGGAAAATGTAAGCTCCTTGCAGGCAGTAGTTATCTGTTTTATTTACTCTTGTATGTAGTGCCTGGAACAGTGCAGAAAAAAGAACAGTTGATTCTCCATTAATGTCCATTAATATCTTAACTGAATTAAAAAAATTTCAAGAAAATGCCTTTGTTAGCATAGGAAACAGCACAAATGGTTTGTGTATGATTTTTACATTTTAATTTAAAAAAAAGATCCAGTTCTTCCACATAATAATTTCCTGGAAAAATACCACCATATTAAAGGTATCAAGTAACTTCTCTATTATTCAGTAACTTTTTTATGTCTTTAACCTGATAATTGACTTGAAGGGTGCATTAGAAATAGGTTATAAATGATACACAGGTTAAAGAAAGAGAAAGTAGTGGAGATCACAATGGAAATACATGTCCTATTTGTTTAGCTTTCATTCTTCAGCTTCTTCTGTGTGGTCAAAGGATAGCATATCTGTTTTGCTGTGGAACAGATCACTTCTTATACAGAATTCACATACATGTTGGAAACTCAAAAACCTCTACTTTCATTTCCAGTTTAAAATGTCATGTGGCTAGTAGGCCTGAAGCAGCCTCCTCTACCTTTTCACTAAAGTAGTTAGGAAGAGACTTAAGATGAAATTGCACAACACCATGAACCGGGACTCACTGTCGACTTATTGTTAGAATATGAGAGGAATTTCCATTAACTACAAAGCTAAGGGGAGTGGATTAAATACATGATATAGTACGATGCTGCTAGTGTGCCTGCCTGCCAGAAAGTAGATAGAAAGACCTTTATTCCTTCCCTCTTTCTCTAATTCCTGGATCAGAAACAAAATCTCAACAAAGCAGAAAACTGAATAGCGATCCTTCTACTGACTGCATGCTAAATTTTAGGCAGTGTTTCAGTTTCCCATGCCCCCTGCCCTGACCCCTAATACTATGTCTCATTCTTTATCTCTTCAGATATTATAATTTCAAAAAAATGGAACAAGGGAGGGAAAAGAATTATTGAAAATGACTTGAAAGCTGAGACTGATTCTTGTGACTAGAGTACTAATTGAGGAGGGGAAAGGAAAGCATGGTAAACCCTAATAGGACTCTCTTCTGTATTTGCTCTCCATCTGTTAAGACTGTTAGAAACATTTAATGTAAGTGGGAGAAGACCCACATCAACAGATGAAAACACTCATCAAATAAATGGCAGATATATGTTGGAAATTGGGCTGGGAATTATGTATACTACAATCTGTAACTTTATGCAATTATTTGCCTAAGTTGACAGGATTTGGACATCCACCTCCCTTTTTAATGATAGGAAAACATGAATAACGATATTAATAATAACAACATCTATCTGAGATGCCCCTCCCCTACACACACGCACACACATTGAGTCACTCAATTTCCTATTATCCTGCAATATTTTTCTTTATAGTACCTATGACCTCTGAACTATGACTTATTTATTTATTTCTCTGTTAATAGTGATTTTGCTGACTAGATTACATGCTCAATGAGTGCTGAATCCTTTTCTGTTTTGTTCACAGTTCTCTTCTCTGCACTTATAAGAGTGTCTGACACCTAATAGGTGCTTGACAAATATTTATTAAATGAAATAGTGAAAGAGAATGAATGAATTCCAAGAATTCAGAGGAGAGAGCCTCACTGAAGAGATCTACTCTAAAAATATATTTTAGACAGTTTAGCATCCTTGATAGGACATGAAAAGTAATGTCATATATTAAGCGGGTACAGGAAGCGTAGAACACCTGATTAAAAAGCCAAAAACAAAGCTAAAATGGAGATTGAGGGGAAAAGAGTGCAGATAGCAAAAATGCATACATAGGTAATTATCTCCTGCTAAGCCTTAGATCATGAAGTAAACTTATACCTGTCAACATTTACTGGAATTTCTAATGTCTTTCCTAGCTGTACTCAACTGATTTAGTTAGGTGGTAATACCATACAGACTTTAAAATAGAAGGCTATTCCTAAAGACTACCAAAATATCAAAAAACGATACAAGAAACTTCTTCCTCAAACCTTGACCCTAATTATAAGCTACTCCATGCAGACATATTTCTGAAGTTATATGATTAAATCCCATTTCTCTTAGGCAGAAACGGTGATTATGATGCTTCTGATGAATCCTCAGAATGAATATAGGTCAGGGCCTCTTGTTGGACCCTGATTTTTTTTTTTCTTTTTTTGTCCAGAGAAGTCAGATCTTCAGGATCATCATAGAACTCCTAGCAGAATTATTTAGTGCATTTATCTTGGCACTAAAACCAATATTCTGGATTTTTTCTCTTTATTATGTTTGGCATAAATGAGACACTATAGCATTTGTATGCCATATTTACACATAATGTTATATGCTTTCAGCTAAAAGATCTTATTATATGAATGAATATAAATATTTCAGTAGAAGCTAGAACGTATATCTGCCATAGGTATATCAACAAATACAAAGATTTTAAATTATATCCTATTTTGATTATCATAATAAAATTCATATTGGATATATTTAAAATAAGATATTATGATGTGGAAAAACATATCAATGATGTTGATAACCAACTTAGCGTTCTTTTCCAGAATGAAGAGAAAAGATATGAGAGGATGAAAAAATTGGAAAGAGCAGTTATAATTGAGGACAGAGAATCGAGATCCAATATAAGAATATAACAGTGTTTTTGACAGAGAAACCTGACAAATTTTTAGAAAATTATCATATAAAACATAGCTGTGGGGAGTTCACTGGTGGTTAAGACTCCATGCTTTCAATGCAGGGGGCGCAGGTTCAATCCCTGGTCAGGGAACTAAGATCCCGCTAAATCCTGCCTGCTGCATGGCACGGCCAAAAAAACGCTGTGTTTTACTGGTTTAAAAATAATATATAAGCATTTAAGTTGAAAGTCACACTGCATTCGACAGCAAAATTAATGAGAGTCTAAATGATAACACACTTCCTGGTCACATTTTTGTTGTCTTCATCAACTGGGGACAATAAAAATGCTAGAAGGAAAGTAATCAATGCTTACAAAATTTTAAGGGAAGACAATCATGTTCCCCAAATTTTATATCCTGGGAGTTTTCTTTCCATGTATATTATCAGTCCCAAACATACAAATCAGAAACTATTCTACTCAATTTCTCTTATTCTTAAAAGCAAGCATACATACAAACAAAACCACCTAGGGTTCTTAGAAAAAAAGTAAAATCCACAAATCAAATCTGGATAGTTTAATCAGTAAATTGATTTATTAAATAATATTAAGCAATTTTCAGAACTGCTTGGAATTTTGGAGGAATCAACGCTTTACTGCACCTGCTATTGCTGCTAGCATTGATGTGGTCCCTTTGCTGGAACCAGGTTGGCTAACACTGAGAATCTATGGTCACTACAGATAACTCCGCTACCACTGAGTGTTGATATTCTGCCCCTCACCTTGCCAGCAAAAGTGAATGTCCTATAAAAGCCTATTTCATCACATTGGTCACTTCTGAATTAAATTCTTATGCAGGTGTTCTGATTGGGAAATTAAATCACATAGGCATGATTTTAGTGAAAAGGAGAACGGGTACTTAGCTCTGACTTTCCTGTGTGAGGAGCATGTCAGATTGAATACATAGGAATTTCTCCAAATATTGAAAAGATTATTCAAAAGACGAGAGACAGTCATGAATATGGAAAATATCCATGACAACACTACCACAAACAGCAAAATAACACAGGAAAGCAAACTAATCAACCCATCAACCAACAACTGAATGTTAATAAACAAGATTTATTCCTGTTGGTGAAGGCATGAAACATTAACATCTCAAGAATGGCATATCATGATGCAAAATAACTCCACCTTTTGGACTGAGCTATAAACTTAGAAACCTTGAAGCATCGTGTGTTCTCAATAAAGGTTGTGCAACCAGGAAATGAATGCTAGACCTACTTCCCAGAGCCATTCCTTTTCTGGTCAGTTTCTTTGGAATTAGGTGATACATGCCTTGGTTCACATCTTTCAGTCAATAATTTAGAATACATTTTATTCCCAGGATTAGTAACATCTGAAAATGAATCTTCCAGGACTTGTTAAAAAGTGATTAAACCATTGACTTGTTTGGGAAAACGGTGCTAGGAGAATCACTGAACAAAAGATTCAGGTGCTAGAAGAATTAATGAACAAAAGTTTGTTTCATCTTCAGAAATGCAGCAGTGCATAAAGCAACATAATTGCCTTCTGCGTTTCCAGGAAACTTGAAAATTATTTCCTCACACTTAAAACTCTTATTAAGTATGCAGTTATTGGATAAAAAATATGTGAAATTGTAGCTACACAACACAGGCATACAATTGGAAGGGAACCCCCAACTTCTAGGGATAATATACAGTGTCAGTTTAAATCACGTGTGTGATGCTATGGAGGGATATGGGGCCAAAGCACCCAAATTTTTAGTAAATATAGTATAAGATTGGAATGGTGATACTGAATAGCTTATAGTTTTTCTGTAACCCCCAAACCATTATTTTCTTTTACTGAGGGAACATAGAAAATAACAATAGTATGACAAAAGAAAAACTAAACATGCTGTTTAGCTAGTATCCGTCAAATTAATTAACAGATATTGATGACAGTGGACTTATGGATACTAGTTTTGGATAGGACATTAAACACTAAACCGCTTTAACTCTCAATTTCCCCATCTGTAAAAACGTAATAATGGTACTTAACTCACAAGATTTTTGTTAGAATTAATTGACATCCTTTACAAATAGCAAATACTAAGTAAATAGTATATCATCATTATTATTATCTTTATCGTTGCTAATAACCCACCTTACCACATGTATTAAAATAATGATGAACAGTCTATGGAGAAGAACCAAGTGAGTCATATCTTAGTATTCAATACGTGATAATTGAATAAATCGAACAGAATTTCCCTGACCCCTTGACATGGGCATGTAAAATGAATAACTTCATTGACACATTTCTTGTTTAAAGTTAGAAATCTGGAATTAGAACATTTTGATGTGCCAGACTACTGTAAGATAAAATAGACTTGAGTGTGTGTGTGTGTGTGTGTGTGTGTGCGCGCGCGCGTGCGTGTGTTATTATTCCTCCTAGTTAATTGTTTATGAAGTATTGTGGTCAGGAAAGAGTGGTTCCCATTGATTCACTAGAACTTGATATATCTAGACTTTATAGCTAGAAAAGTGTGATCCTTGCTTGTGTCATGTACATAAAGAAAGCTTCAGCCCTAAATAGGGGCAAAACTTCTTGAAATGAAAAGTATAACAATGCAAGGAAGTTTTCAAGTAAAATAAAATATGAATTCTCATGCTAAAATTCTAAGGTTTGCAGCTCCAAGAGTTGTATTTTAGAAAATACGTCCATATAATTGCAATAAACAAATTATTTCAACATTATTCTGCAACTTTAAAAGTTAACAAAATAGCAACTGTGTTTACCAACAGGTTAGTAACCAGGCATTCTCTGCACTTCAATCCTCATAATGAGGCTATGAGGAGTTATCAGCCCCCTCATTATATTAATGAGGAAACTGATGCTCACAGGAGCTGACTTAACCAATAGAACACAGAGAGTAAGTAGAGAGGCAAAAAACACCTTAAAATCTGGCTGCAAGCAGTGCCTTGGCTTTGATGCCATTCTGTATGCATTCAACAGTGTCACCAACCTTCTCATCAGTCATTTGGAAATGTCAATTTATCAACTAAAATACCATGCCTTAATTGATGAAGCAACATAGAACTGAAAAGTTAAGTATCTAAGCTCCAAAATATTTCAAGTTGCCAGGCTATGAATCCTGGCTCTGCCCCTCATATCTCTGTAAATTTGGCCAAGTTTATCTTTGTGCCTCCATTGATTGATTACTTGACTGATTGATTTATACAAGTCAAAGTGTTGATTTTAGTTTTTATTTTTTAAATGAAGTATAGTTGATTTACAATATTATATTAGTTTCAGGTGTACAACATAGTACAATATTTCAAAAAAATATTCAATATTTTTATAGATTATACTCCATTTAAAGTTATTACAAAATAATGGCTATATTTCCTGTGTTGTACAATATAACCTTGTTGCTTTTCTATTTTACACATAGTAGTTTGTATCTCTTAATCCCATAGCCCTATCTTGCCCCTCCCCCCCATCCCTCTTCCACTGGTAACCACTAGTTTGTTCTCTGTATCTGAGTCTGTTTCTGTTTTCTTATATACATTCATTTGTTTTATTTTCTAGATTCCACATATAAGTGATCATATAGAGTATTTTTCTTCCTCTGTCTGACATATTTCACTAAGCATAATACTCTCTAGGTCCATCCACGTTGTTGCAAATGGCAGAATTTCATTCTTTTTTAAGGCTGAGTAATATTTCATTATATATATATGTATATATCATATCTTCTTTATCTATTCATTGTTGATGGACACTTGGCTTGCTTCCATATCTTGGCTATTGTAAATTATGCTGCTATGAACATTGGGGTGCATGTATCTTTTCAAATTAGTGTTTTTCTTTTTTTGTTGTTGTTTTTGGATATATACCCAGCAGTGGTATTGGTGGATCATATGGTAAGTCAATTTTTAGTTTTTTGAGGAACCTACATACTGTTTTCCACAGTGACTGCACCAATTTACCATTACACCAATAGTATACAAGTGTTCCCTTTTTCTACATCCTCACCAATATTTATTATTTTTAGACTTTTTGATGATAGCCATTCTGACAGATGTGAGGTGATACCTCATTGTGGTTTTGATTTACATTTCTTTGATGATTAGCAATGTTGAGCATTTTTTCTTATACCTGTTGGCCATCTGTATATCTTCTTTGAAAAAATGTCTGTTCAGGTCTTCTGCCCAGTTTGCAGTTGGGTTGTTTGCTGTTTTGATATTGAGTTGTATGTGCTGTTTACATATTTCCTGTGTGCAAAACTTTTAAGTTTAATTAGGTCCCATTTGTTTATTTTTGCTTTTATTTCTTTTGCCTTAGGAGGCAGATCCATAAAAGTATTGTTATGTTTTATCTCAGAGAGCGTCTGCCTATGTTCTATTCAAGGAGTTATATGGTTTCAGGTCTTACATTTAGGTCTTTAATCCATTTTGAGTTTATTTTTGTACCTGGTGTGAGGAAACGTTCTAATCTCATTCTTTTACATGTAGCGCCCAGTGTTCTCAGCATCACTTATTGAAGAGACTATCTTTTCTCCATTGTATACTCTTACCTGTTTTGTCATAATGTCCAAGACTGTGTGGGTTTATTTCTGGGCTCTCTATCCTGTTCCACTGACCTATGTGTCTGTTTTTGTACTGGTACCATGATATTTCAATTACTGTAGTTTGTAGTATAGTATGAAGTCTGGGAGCATGACACCTCCAGCTTTGTTCTTTTTCTCAAGATTGCTTTGGCAGTTCAGGGTCTTTTGCAGTCATTTATTCTTATTTAAAATAGAAAATAATAATCACTCGGTGCATACATTTTGGAGCTAGTTCAATAATTTAATACATATAAAGAACTGACAATGCTCTTATATGTAAGAAGTGCTGAACACAAGTTTATTATTATTATTAAAATAATTATTTATTTTTTAATATTACTTTTTTCCATATTTATGGTCTTTTTGTACGGAGTCATTAAATTATATACAATCAATTAGTAATATAGAACATCCATTCCATACCAGGAACCGTAATCTGTTATACAACTTTCAATAGAAAAATTTTACATTAGTGCAAACTTTCTGCTTATTAATAGTATCCATAATTATTAATATAAAACATTTCTAAATTTCTATTGCCATGTTTTTATAAATAAATCAAGTAATATGCTGATATTCACAGTATCTGTAAAGCTAAGGAAATCTAGGTATGTACCTAATTTTACAATTATTACAGTGCAGACTTTTCCTTCCCCAAAGTAAATGACACTGTGCCAGCCACCCTGTAGATAATTAATATATGTTTCTTAAATTACAATGAGATATTAAAGTGTTTTCTGTCACTGTCTAAACCTAAGTGGCAACAGATTGTTAAAATGTACATCCTGTACTTCCGGAATACATTACCCAGTTGCTCTGTGTACTTGGAATCTACACAGTGAAGATGCATTTGGATCTACTACTACTCTTGAAGGGCTTTGCCAATTTGGGAGCAGAGATTATTATTATTAATCTGTGTCCCTGCTAGAAGTGAGCCTCTTCTTGGAAAGTTTTCCTTTATATTCGTCAATTGTGATTGTGCCGAAGGAATATAAATTAAATAATGAGATCGCTGGAGCTCCCCAGCTGCTTGTCCTGTTACATGATTTTCATGACCACAGTTCAGACCCTATGCATAAGCAATAGTTCTGACAGTTTTCCCTGTGGGAGTGCCAATAATCGTGCATCGGGGGAACTAAAGCAAATAGAAAAGTTTATATAATCAGAAAGTTTTCTTTCTCCAAGATATTCTTTAAAATATCTCTAAGATATTCTTTCAAATTATAAATAAATAAACCTTAAGCCAAACTAGTTTTTTCTATATTGCAGTAAATCATAAAATATATACATTGTAAGAATGGAGAAAGGAAGGAACTGGTAAATTAAAAGTGAAAAGCAAAGGGCAATGCAAATGAGGGAGAAAATTGTAGCCATAAAAATAAATTCTTAAAGTTTATCTTGAAGCATAATTTTAGAAATAGATAATTTTGTTGATAGAAATACATTGCTACATTAAGAAGACAAGTTTTCATTTAAAAGAAAATAAATAAATCATTGTCTAAGTCTCCATACAGTTTAACTATGAATACTTCAACAACAGTTTAGCACTGAATTTGAAAACTATCTTTTGTTGTTCTTGAGAGAAGAAATATTTAATAAATAATTAAACTAAACAGTCAAAAAATGGAGGACCTATTAACCTCTAGCATATATAATAAAAAATAAACTTACCACTATATACAGTCAACAGTTATCAAAATACAGAGATTTACTAAGTTCATTTACCTTATACTACCAGTTTTTATAAAATTTGATAACCTTCTTTAGGAATTTAGAGAATAGTTTTTAAAACATTTTAAAAACTACAGTTTTTTTGATATTTATTCAGAAATAATCTGGAAAATGCATATGTTTTAAACTACACCAGGACAAAGTAGTACTTATTTCTTTTTCTTTTTTTTTCCTTTTCTTTATCTTTTATTTTATTTATTTTTTTGATAAATGACTCAGAGAAGGCCTCAGCAAAAAGATAACAAATCTTAAAATTTATTATTGTTGATAGTCTGCATGACCTTTACTTTTAACTGCATCGTTGCTGTCAGTAATAATCCAAGGCTGCACTTTCAATGATAAAATGAAAGACTTTGCATATTGAATCTCTGGGTCTCCTTGAAAGTGCTCAGATATCACAGTCATTTATTCCCATTGTCAGAGCAAGGTCCATTATGAAAGGCCATCCATCTTTACTTGAAGATGAAGAGTGGAGAAACTCCACTTCTGCCTTGAATCAAGTACTGACTACTTCAGGGCCCTCAGATGTATCAACATACTGACTCGCCGTAGGTGTGAGATCTTTCTCTCTCTCTCTCTTTCTCTCTCGGTTGTATGTGTGTGTGCCTTCCTCTTTTGGCTCTGGGCACAGGTCTTTAAGAGTTTGCTTTTCCTTTATAATACACAATTTCAGTGGCACATAAAATAATGCTTTATCACATCCCTGAGAGTATCTTTTGAACAGGGCTTTTCGTTTGTCTAGTTTGTTTGTTCTTTTGTTTTACCCAACTTAAACTGGCAGCTAGATTACTAGCAGAATTTTGAAGAAAGCTTGCTTTGCCGTGTTTAGTAATAATACCAACAGGAATCATAATAATACCTTTTATAAATATGCAATTTCAAAATTTTACTTTGAAATAGGAACAAATTTTATGTATTTATGATTAAATATTCTTATTTAATAATTGGCCAGAAGATATAACAATATCTAAATACTGCACGGAGCTCATCATCCCAACTTGTAAGAAAATGTAGGAAATATATACAGAATAAAGATAGTAAATACCATGATGCACGTACTATTAGATGATGCATTTGCCCCAAACTCTAAGTCAGATAAATATCACAACTAAGTCTGTCATAGGGAATCCCTATTTTCCTAAAATTGTCATGTCTGAATAACTTCAGACCAAGAACTTAATTTTGGCTACTTCACTCCCTATTCCAACAGAAAAACTTGTGTCTCAGATTTTAGTCTCAGACTTCTTCAAGGTAGGGAAAATAAAGAAAAGATTGAAAGAATTTTTATTTGTCAACGTACCTGAACCTTACCTAGGTGGACACTTGACACTCAGAAGAATGTAAAAGAGAAGGAAAATGTAGAGGCCTTTGCCAGAAGAAAACAGCCAGGGGATGAGACTTGAGTTTTCCAGGGCTGTGGTATCAAATGACTAAAACCTGGGTGGCTTAAAACAAACGAATTTATTCTCTCATAGTTTAGAGGCCAGGATTCCAAAACCAAGATGTCAAAGGCCATGCTATATCTGGAGGCTCTGGGAGAGAACCCAGTCCTTGTCCCTTCTAGACTCTGGTGGCTGCTGGCATCCTTTGGCTTTTGGCGTCATCACCCCCATCAGTACCTCTGTCTCCACATCACCTTCTGCTTTGTGTTTGTGTCTAATCTCCTCCTGGTTCTCTCTTATAAGGACACTTGTGGTGGCATTTAGGGACCACTCTGATAAGCTAGAGTGTTCTCATCTCTAGATCCTTAAATTAATCATAGTGGCAAAGACCTTTTTTCCAAATAAGACCACATTTACAAGTTCCAGGGATTAGGACATAGACTTGTCTTTGGGGTATGGGTGGCATTTTTCTATTTACCCCAGGCTATTTACCATTATTGGCATGAAGAAGGAAAATGCCACCTCTAAATGGTGATCTTTTTACACAGCTTCAATTATGGTGAAATACATATCCTCATATACGACCAATTCTTCAGGGGGTAAAAAGAGTTTTTGGAGAGGACTGACAACCCTTTTATGCTATAGCAAAATTAATATTGAGCATTTCCAAAGTACTAAATAGTTTAGAATAATATGGAGGTTTTTGGACAACTTCCAAAAACTCCCTTTAGAGTATGAGAATATTTACTTGGTTCTGATTGATTCAAAATAAGAACTGAGAAAACCACTATTTTTACTTACTTAATATTTTATATAGAAATATTGCAAAATAAATAAAAGTGAGATTTCATAGATAAACATCTAATACAATTGAATGGCTAGAATATGTCGATGGCAGGAGTAGATAAGAGGTGGATTTTTTAGTGACTTTAATGATGTTTGAATTGATTCCTGGGGAAAAAAAAGGACTTACATTCATTTTCTGTATATAATGATAACTCTTTAAAAATGTGAATTAATTTAATTAGCCGGCGGTCCTTGATTGTACCTTAAAAAAAAAAAGCACTTTCTGTAATGCTTTTGTATTTCTTTAAAGAGCTGAACTAACTTACTTTGATGCAGAAGTCGTCGGCAAGGAGAACTCATCTGCTAAAATGCAAACTAGGGATGCTTTTCTATAGCTATTCTTGGGTGCTCTCAAATCAAGCTTCTTGAATCCTAGATCAGCTGCCTCAAACACCCCCTTATTTACATAAACTCTGGGGCTTTTGCAGTCATCTCCATTGTGCAGTGGAGTTTTTCTGCACGCATTCTGATTAGACTTGTGTAAAAATGCATAAATTTCTCATCCAATAAAAGGCTGACCTGGTGGAAACTGGCAGGGAGTGGGCAGAGTGGCAGATTACTAAATTGGCAATACCTTTTTAACTCTAGTTCATTTGGATGAAATGAACCAGATCTTAAAGAGGGCAGCAGTATTGGTCTAAATAGGTTAAAATGCCTTTGACTCCTGCAAAGGTACTGCTGCAAGAAACATACAAAGAATCATCAGGGACAGAAGATCAAAGATCAAAATGGGTATTTTTCTAGAATATAAAACAAGTAAGATAGCCCAATGAATATGTGAATTCTTCATATTCTGTAACAATGTATTTGTTATAAAGTAACTTACCCAGACAATAGATTCATTATAATTTATTACTTCTTCTTTTAATTTCTATCAAATTACATTGGAGAAGGAAAGGTTTGACAGTAAGGTTAAGTATTGTAGATTATTTATTTATTTTGATAATAAAGCACACTCAAGAAGAAGGTAAAAAATCCCCATGCATTTCTCTGTTTTCTATTTCAAACAAATATGAATGTATTATAGGGCATTTTGAACGGTGGAATGTAAAGAATGATGAAAATACATAAAATATATTAAGAAGAATAACACCCCTATAATTATCATGACTACTTAAGTATTCTAAAATGACTCTACATTACTTCATTTATTGAGAGGAAATACACATATCATAAAAGTTTTCTCTTAATCTGATAAGAAAGGGTGGTCCTTAATGACTATGATTTTTGTGAAATACCAGCAAGAATTTTTTTTATTTTCAAATCTTACCAAAGCTAGAAATAGCTAAGGTCAAATCAATCATATAATATTATCAGTTAAAGGGGTATGGGGTATGGGTCGTTGGAAACAAAAAGAGCAAGGTGAGGGGTATATATTTTGGAAGCAAATTTATAATATGCCTGAATAAAAAGTTATTGAATAGTACACTGATTATTAAGTGAACGTTGGAAAATGTTGAATTATATTTGAAATTACTTTATTGGTAATACAAAGGCAGGTATGAACATTTATGTGGCATGTGCACAAGCCTCACTTTAGATCGTGGTACAACTGAAAGAGATGTTAAAGAAAGCCAGAGCTGGACAAGGGTTAAAGAGGCAAAACGAGATTTTATTCAGAAACTACGGCAATAGGGGAAAAGAGACCTCAGTATAGAACTGGGCTCAATTCTGAATATGACAAAGGGCAGTGGGGATTTATAGCCAAGGTACAGGGTTGGGTGGAGGTCAGAGGATGGAAAATTACTAAAAGAAGACATCAGAGGCAGAGGGGATTCTTCTAGACCTACCGAGCAAGATCCTTGCTTGAAGGCAGACCAGAGGGATCAGATGTCACCTGGGTGGATGGTGGAGGATGAGGAGCTTGATTAAATATGGAGAGTGATCAGATAGCAAGGGTGGGAGATTCTAAGTCTAAACTGACTTAGCAGGATTCTGGCTAAAACTGGGCTGTCTCAGATCTTTACAGCCTGGCAAGAATGAGGCCTAGTGGAGCAGAGCATCAGAAGAGCCTGGGGGCTTCCCTGGTGGCGCAGTGGTTGAGAGTCCGCCTGCC
>NC_041220.1:135876944-135927442 GCF_002837175.3 Physeter macrocephalus | reverse complement strand
AAAAAAAAAAAAAAAAAAAAAAAAAAAAAAAAAGCCTGACTGAAGTTTAGTGAAGGAGAGGGTCTTTGTCAGGGGTCATCTACATTTATACTGACCTTGTCTGAGCTATCCTGTGTATGAGGAGAGGGGGAGAGAGGGAAGGAGAGACAGAACCCTATATGTACATATATATGATTCAAATGTTAAAAGGTCCTTAATTTTCAAGTGGAGTCAGTCAAAGTATAAAGCAAGTTTTCTAAATAGGGAAACTACATTCAAATTGGAAACACTACAGAGGAAACAATAGAAAATAAAACTAGCTTCCCCGAAGGACTCATTGGGCCATTAGATGCTCGTACATAACCTGAGGCCCTAATTACCTCTGCTTTATATAGAAATTTCTGCCTGAGAAGACATCAGTGGATTCCTGATCTAAAGGTATTGTTACAAAATATTCAGCTTGTATGAAGAAAAGTACTTGTCTTTTCCAGAAAGAAAAGTAGATAACCATGCAGAATATATTATGCTCTCTGTCTGGGCTCTTCTGCAGTGATTTATTTTTTAAATTTTTGTCTTCTTTTATGTTTTTTACATTTCCATTATATTATTCCCTTTCTTCCTTCCTTCCATTCTTTTTTGAAATATTTCAAGTTGAGGAGAAAAACCAAAAGGGGATGACATGACTTTCGGTAATTACAGCCTCTCATCATAAAGTGTCAGTCTAGAGTTCTTCCGACGTTTTCTCTCCCCCATGACTTCAAACCCCAAACCTACACCCCCCTCCCAATCAGCTTATCAGTACACTAATATTACTCCCAAATATTCACGGGAGTAAGAACACACCAAAACCTTTTTCTTCCTGTCCACCATCCTTCTCTTATTTCTCTAACAGCAAACATTTTAAATATATATATATATCATGATTACTACTTTCAAGTCACCATTTTCCACTGCTTTTTAAATCCAGTAATTATTGGCTTCTATTTCAAGCTGTCACTGAATTAATAATCATCAAAGACCTCCTACTATTAATTTCAGCTCCCAGCTGACACGTTACTCCACTGCAGTAGCTTTTAACATGGTTGTCTAATCCCTTCTCTGAAACCTGATTTTTAAATTTATGAACACTACTCATTCTCAGTTCCTCTGCTTTACGGACTTCCACGTCTTTCCCTATGTTCAAATATCACCAATCGTTAAAATTCTGCCATCTTTCCTCTTCCTAATCTAGATTTACTCCATGAGCGATTAAAGCTACTGCTACAGCTTTAGTGGACGCCCATACGTTGAAGAGTGAAAACCCTGAATCTCTATTTGAGGCTCCAAAATCGTATATGCCACTCTGTAGGCAGAATCTTCCACGGAGATTTCTCACCCATTTACTCTCCGTAGAGGACATGTGTCATTGTTTAATTATTTTATTTTTCAGCCAACTAACATCAGAAAGCACTTTTTATTTGAGCAGAACACCCTAGATGTTTTCCTGGGTGGCAGAGCAGGATTTTGTCTTCTAGGCAAGAAACCAGAAACCTCTCCCCAGTGCCAAACTATGACATGTTATGTAGGCTTGGCTGGTTACTCAGCTTTTATCTGAGACTTGAATCCATAGTGAAGGGCAGGGAAATTCAGTACAAAATTGTCCGTAGTTAATGGTGCAGGAGGCTGTGATGACACCAGGAGACCACCAACCGGCACGCCACAGCAATGCCTACCGACACTGCTCCTGCATGGCGCAGTGGTGAGTAAACTTTCACTGCCTCACATTCAAAGATTTCTGCCAACTTTGTGAGCCTAGTGCTGTAGACATCATTGATTTTGTAACCCATTCAATAAGATTCTAATAATTTCATTTTTCTGTTTAAAAATAACCGTTTCTATTTGAAACGTTTGAAAAAGGAAGGTCTGATGGACACCGTCCCCCAACTTCCCTCTCAGGCTAGCTACGCACTGAACATTTCACACCTTCACTGTTTGTTATTGTAGTGATTTGCACTTTCCCCCAAAAGTCATGCATACCAGAAATATGAGTGCAACCTTTGTTCTTCTCTCTCTATATCTAATTATTTGCTGAGTGCTCTTAATTCTATAGCTCTTACATATCTTTTATGCCCAGTGCCTCCTTGCCAGACTAATTAATCCCTTCTTACTGAAGGCCCTAGTAATATTTCAACTAGAGTGTTGTGAAGCTTATAACTGCATTCTTTGATTTCCTTATCCAAAACATATATGAATGCTGGCAAAATATTAACATTAATGACAGACAAATAGTTCTAAAATACAAATCTAATTATTTTATTAGTCATCACCTTTCTATAGGTTGGTCAATGGCTACCCATTGCTTTTTTTTTTAGTGTAATCTTTGTTTTTTTAATTTATTAATTTATTTATTTTTGGCTGCATTGGGACTTCATTGCTGTGCAGCTATCTCTAGTTGTGGCGAGCGGTGGCTGCTCTTCGTTGCGGTGCATGGGCTTCTCAATGTGGTGGCTTCTCTTGTTGCGGAGCACGGGCTCTAGGCGCGGGGACTTTTGCGGAGCACGGGCTCTAGGCGCGTGGGCTTCAGTAGTTGTGGTGCGTGGGCTCAGCAGTTGTAGCTCTTGGCTCTAGAGCACAGGCTCAGTAGTTGTGGCACACAGGCTTAGCTGCTCCGCGGCATGTGGGATCTTCCTGGACCAGGGCTCAAACCCGTGTCCCCTGCATTGGCAGGCCGATTCTTAACCACTGCGCCACCAGGGAAGTCTCTACCCATTGCTTATTGGATAAAAATCAAAACCAGAATAAGAATCAGTAACAACCGTAGCATTGTTTTGTTAACATGTAATACAGTAAGTACATAGACATACACTTGTTCTCTCATTAACACACAATGTATGTGACTTACATCCTTATCATAATCATGATCTTGTGTTGGACAAAGTCTCCGAAGTCTTCAAGCAAGGCCTTCTATACTGAGCTCAGAAGATTTAGATTACCTATACCACCACTTTATTGGAAGTGTACTGCTGCAGCCTCTGATTAAAGCATGGAGCTAGGAGGCCAGATGACCAAATGTTTTTTGAACACAGCTTACTGACTCCTGGGTGGGCATTTTACCCAACCTAAGCCAACTGATTTCTCTCAAATTTGAATTAAGAAGCACCTGGTTAGGTCTATAGTGACAGCCACTGGATTTAACAAGTTCATGTTGAGTCAAGGACAGAACTGGTCTAGTGATAACCAAAACCACTTTGCCACTTGTGAAAGAATAGACATAGCAGCCTTTAAAGAACAGAAGCTGACACAGAGAGAGAGAGAGAGAGCGAGAGGGGAGAGCAGAGAAAGGAGAAGGGTTAGGGAGATTAAACAGAGAAAAGAGATACAGAGAGTCACTTAGCCCCGCTGTGTGAAGGTTTTCCTACAATTAGGTCCCATGGGGTGTTCTGATGCATTATCATATTTCCACCTTTATGTAAACCCGTTTCATGGGCTCTTGTCCTTTGCAACTTAGTTATCCCTAGATTAGATGCTATGCCAAATCAATGTTTCCTAACTTTAAGGTATGTTCTTTATCTTCCCTTCATCTCAAAACATTTCAAATACGCTAACACTTTATTTTCCTTTTCTTCTGTGTTGGCGACTATTAAAGGATTATTGCAACATCAACATGGACTTCAAATTTAAACCTATGTTTTCTTGTGTGTGATGTTTATATTACTTTAGCACATTATCCTGTGAGTATATTTGTGCTGATTATTTTAAATTAAAATAGTCTTTCTAATATTCTCTCAGGGTGCAGCTTTAGTTAGTAAGACTTTTCTCCACTTGCTGCTCTCATAATATTGTTTTGCTTCTATCTTGACCCCTTTGAAATAACATAGTCATGTTTGCTGCCTTCAAATCCTCTAGAATCTCTCCCAAGTCTAGTGAACTTTTAAAAATGTCAGTTAAAGGTTCACTGGTTTTCTTGTTCACTTTCTTTAAAATTCATGGATAGCTGCCATCAAGATTGCTGCTCCGTCTACTTGAAGCATAGCGCCCTTAGCAGTTCTGCCTTTTATCTATACCTTTCTCGCTCTTTTTCTTACAATTTTGAAAATATCTTATTTCTTATCTTTTCTGAACACAGATTTAAATAAACATTTTCACTTCCTTGACTGAAATGATAATGATATAGTCCTGTTACTGGGGAAAATGATTTTTAATATATTGAAATTAAAATAGCAGCAAATACAAGTAGTTTAAAACTAAGGGTTATTAATTATTTTCTAAATGTTTTAAATAATTTATTGAAAGGTATGCTTATGTGGAAAGTTTCTGGGGAGTTAAAAACCTATTCTTTTATTCCTTAGAAATCACGTGCAAAGCATTACTGCCTACTTTAAGATAAGCTTTTTTCTTGAGGTAAAGGAGTTCAGTGAAGCAATAGGTGTGTAGATATATATACACTCCCCTAAAAAGGAGACTCTACAAATCAGATTTCTATTATCCAAACACTATACATTTAGTCAAGTTAGCTATGGCTAACCAAAAATTCCACAGGTGAATATAGAGAACTATGTTGATATCTTAATAAAGATATATGTGTATATATATAGCCAAAATAAGAGAAATTCTCTAAATAAAGATTTAATACACACTGTCATGAATATAAGTTTATAGTTTCAGTAAATAGTTTTAACTCTAGGTACATATTCAGAGACTTACTGTCTAGGTCTTAATCATTTACTTGGAATTTGAGAAATTTTATATTAGGCAGTCCAAACTAATATTTATCTTGAAAGATTATAAGAAATATTTAATTTTTCATGTTATTTTATAGTAGTATATTCATGGAATAATATAGTCAAGTCATATTATGAAATATCCCCAAACTTTTAAAACTCCTTAATCAGATAACATAGGCCACATAGACAGGCCTGAGGTTTATTGAAATGTTTGGTTTTCCATGACAGTTTAGATTAAAAACACCTGTTTATTTTTGTGGAAATTATTCTACTCTCTGTGTGTTGGTAGGTTGTGTACAATTATACAAAGAAAGGGCTAGTTTTTTTGTTATGGACTCACCTGCCTGGAAATAAGTTACCATCAGAAATGTCTATTGGATACTGACAGATTAGATTCTTGCATTTTATAAAACATAATGTGACTCATGTTGTCAAGAAAAAATGTTTTATTCAACATAATTGCTTCATACTATATATATTACAAGAAATTAATGTGAATGAAACCTTGTTTATATGACATGATAAAGAATTCAACTTTTTTTAATATGATACCTCACATTTTATGATTTTTTTTAATATTAAAAGAACAACATTCCCATATTTTCTTCTTCATCTTCTGGGGAGGTTTTCAAATTGAAACCTTCCTTGTTTTTGAGGAAAGTTCGACTAAAATTTGTCATGCTTAATGATTTAAGTTCAGAATTTAATAGACATTAAAGAGAAGGGGGAAAAAAAACCCACTGGCGTGGGATTGGTAAAGGAGTGGAAGAAAGGAAGAGTGTTTGATGGGAACTAAGGGAGGAAAAGATGGTTTTCCCCAGCAATAAACTGGGTCAACAAGTTGAAGAAAAATGTTTCAAAAGGTTTTGAGCTACTGAAGGGCTAAACCTAGTGATTAGCCTGGAGGGGAAGCCCAACAGGCGGAAGGGCTGGTGAGAAAGTGATTAAAGGCCCTGTTTGTGACAGCGGTAACTCATAGAAATGCACTTTGAATCATTATCTACCCTGCCCCATCCGCCTCAAGTGGGCAACACCTATGGCTGTGTCCCGGGAATGGGAACAGTATCATCTATTCCATTCCTCAATATCTGCTTGCTCAGCATTCTACAGCACCTCCAGAGGGATCCAAGCCTTCCATGATGCAAGAATTTTCCAAATCACATTCGGCTTGGAAACCCTGCTCACAATTACACTGGGATACCCATTCTTGCCATTGTTGGCTCACATCCTCCTCCAGAGATTCCTGGGTGAAATCTGAAAGGGGCCCTGTACTCAGAGAGGGCAAGGAGAGGACAAAGAAAGAGGCCAGTCACTCCAGATTGGTAGGTGGCCAGCTTAATAAGCAAGAAAACTTACTCAGGAAGCTTGTCTTGGGCGACCTCAAGATAAGCAGATTTCCACACTTGCCTGCCAGAATCTTAAAAGTTTCTGTAGAAGCTTCAACGGTGTTCAGTCACATGTGCCTTGCAGATAGTCCCAACACCTCACTCTCCCAAGGTTATGTCCTTGGAACAGCTTACACTGTGGGAGGTGTAGGGAGAGCACACATTCCAAGAACAGGAGAGGGAGGGAGGAGCCTACAATTGCCCAGGTCCATTTCTCAGGACAGTTAGTGATCACATCCTCAGTTACCTCCTCTAACACCCTTGATGCATTATTTTTTAATATACACGGATGGATTCAGTTTTCTAATATTTTTATTACAGTTCTTGTATTCACATTGACAAGAGAGATTGGCCTACAATTTTTCTTCTTTCTTTATCCTTATGTTGCTTTGGAATTAGGTTTATAATAACTTATAGGTATTAAGGAAAGTGTCACTTAAAAAAATTCTCTAGAGGGATTTTTTTGTGAAAATTATATAATGTTTTTCAGCAGTTATAAAAAAATTCTCAGTCTTTTCTTTTTAACCTTGGAAAAATGTAAACTACTGTTTAATGTTTTTAATGATTACAGAATAATACAAATGTTCTTTAAAGTTTTCTCTTTAGTAAACTTTCACAAGTTGCGTATTGTAGAAATTTTCCTTCTCCCAACTGATTTTCTTTATTTCTGTCTTTTATTTCTTGATAAATTTTGCCAGATATTTATCAATGTTTACAGCCTATTTCAGAGAAAAACTTGTTGGCTTTGTTGCTCCCTTCATTATGTTTTTATTTTCAAATGGATTCATTTCTACTCTCAAGTCTTCATATTTGTAACTTCTTTTTTCTATTTTTTTGTTCTTTTTTTTTTTAACATCTTAAGTAGTGGGCTTAAGTAAATATTAGCTTCTCTTCTTTTCTGATATAATCATTGAATGCTAAAAATTTCTAAGTACTATGTTAGTTTCATTCTTTCCAATTAAATATGTAATGATATATAATTGTTTAGCTCTAAAATTTTTTAAATTATTCTTATGATTTTTGATGCATGGTTAATTCAGAAATATTTAATATTTCCAAATAATTATAGCTTTTTAAAGCTATGATTTTGTTAAGTTATATAAAAGCATTTCTAGGCTTTTCTTGTCATCTTTCTCTTCTTTGCCTTCATTTGGTTTATGTTTTTATATTTCTCAATTCATTTTTATTACCACTCATTTAGGAATTATTAACTCTATTACTCTCTTAAGTGGTTAAAACATAACTCTGATTACTCCCTTAGTGAATTACATGATGTTTTCTGATATTTAAACAGTCTCTCTTTTTAACCCAATAATTGGTGCATTATTTTTACAGTTTATATGGTCAGTGTCTGTTTATATTTACCTATAAAATTACTGTTATTTTTTGATGACCATATTTTTCTTGCATCTCAGACTTTATTCCAGAATTATTTTTCTCCTTATTGGAATCCCTCCTTATGAATATCATTTAGAGTGGATCTGCTGGTGGTAACCTCTATCAGTTTATATTTATGGGAATCATCTGTTAGTTCCATACATTAAAAAGAGTTTCACTGAACCATTCTCTATTGGCAGCAATTTTCTCACTACGTTCTACATGTCATAATCACATTGTAGTCAAACTCTGGAATACCAATGGCAATGAGAACCGCAATATTTTGAAGGGCATTTCAAATAGGTTTGTTTTTCTTTTTTGCATATCTGCTTTTTCTTGAATATTGATTGACTTTTTACCACTTCTTATTTTGTAGTTTTATAATCAGATTATTTATTTTATAGCCATTTCCCTCCCTATTCTTCTCAGTCTCTATGTCTTCTTTATTTTCTTATATTTGGTTCATAATATGTAAACAGAAACTTTATATATTGATACTTTTTAAAATGTTCCCTGGTAAATAATTTCATATTTTTATTATTTCTTTGATTTCTCATAGAAATTGTTCATTTCTCTTATGAAGCAAATTTTTTATTGACCCTACAATGCTTGTGTGTGTATGTGGGGGTGCGGGGAGCTTAGCTCATCTTTGAACTTGGAAAGATCTTTACAGACTTCTTTTCAAATATGTAGTTTATGTTCTCTCTTTGAAGCTCTCACTTTACACTTGGGTGGTGATGGAGTTCCTATCTTAGTCTTTTAATAGATTCCAAAGTGCTGTGAAAACTCTTTGGTCAAGAGTTTTCTAACCAAGTGGATTGGTTGAAATCTACTAGGCATTTGTCTGGAATTATTTCACTTTCTTGCTTGAAAACATCCTTTCTCACTCTCAAATTTATTTAACTCTGAGGAAAATATTTGCTTTTGGTTAATTTCAGGCAGTCCCTATTTTTAAGTTTATTAGAAGTGATGCATTGAAAATTACAGAACCAGTTGTTCAGCGTACTGGGGCCTTTTTAGCGTCTCCACACATTGCCCTACTATCCCTTGTTACAATAGGCCATAAAACACATCTTCAAATCACGGCCCTATAATATTAACTAAAGATTTAAAATAACTTTAGAAACAAAGGATATGTGGAATCTATAAAACAAACAAACAAGAACTTGAGCTCATAGATACAGAGAACGGATTGGTGATTGCCAGATGTGGGGCGAAGCGTGTGGGCAAAATGAGTGAAGAGGTCAACAAAAAATAAAAAGTAAGGCAAAAATTGGAGATCGGTCAGCAATGGAAGAGTGAATGGAAAGGGCCCTGTCCTCATCACAAAGCTTATGCTCCCTCTAGAGATAATGACTAATTTTCTGGCAGAGACAGATTCTGCGTTTTTGAAATAGGAGCAGTGCAGGTAGCTGAAAATCTTGTCCAATCCACTATCTGTGTTATTGTTACTGTCTTTCAGAGGTCAAAGTTCTATTTATTTAGAAGATGCTTATATTTCTTTTAAATCTCTTTTTTCCTGCTTTTTTTTTAAATTGGGGTACAGTTGCTTTACAATGTGTCAGTTTCTGCTGTATAACAAATCCCATTCTGAGACTGTCATTTTGTACTTTGTATTATCTGTCCTTGTAGACTGAGGACCATAGCTGTGTCTTTTTCTAATTCCAGCCCCCACTAGTACCAGGCATGCCACTGTTTGTTAAATCAGATAAAAATGTCACTCAAAGAAAGTATAATCCACAGAGAACCTGAGCTGGATCAGGATTTACATTAACTCTAAGCTTTTTGCTTATGCAGAACATTTCCTTATTACCACAAAATTTGTTCGGAAACACTAAAACTGAAGCATAAATCCTGAGGGTGGCTAATAGGTATCATCCCCAATTGATCGTATTTCAAAAAAACAAAGAAAGATAGTTATATGTTTTTATTTTTGGGTTTACTTCTCCATTCATGTTTTCTGTACTCATTAGGAAAATAAGAATATAAAAGTGAAAGAAATGGGTAAGTTGATCAAAGGTTCCCAATTCCTTAGATTGTGGTAATATGATACACAGGTTCTGAATAATTTCTATGAATGTAGATCAGAGTCTGAACTTCTTCTGTGTTCTTTGAGCTGGCAGATAGGGAGCTGGAGCCTCCCTTCTGAGTCACTCCAATATTACACAAAGATTAAGAAATATTAAGGTAATGATTTTTAATGCATAGGTTTGCTGGAGAAGAAACGGAAATAAACACTCTGGGGGAAAAAAAACCTCTATTTTATTTTTAGGCAAATACCCTCGGCAATTAAAACATTATATATCCATTTAAATTGTGTATCATTTATTTGCAAATTAATCATGTTGGGTCATGTTGGTCATGAATAAGAATGAGTAATCATTAGATGTGCTATTCTATTTACTTTAAAATGTAATTCCATCACAGTCACAGGGTAAAAATTGCTTTTATCCGTGTTATTTTTGAGGCCATCAAGGCTGGCTCTATCTGACAAGTCTAATAACGTTGAGTCACATTTAGTAAATGTAGTCTATCAGCTAATTGTAGAACAGTTAAACTCAAATAGATAGAAACAGTAGATCCCATTTTGAGGTAGAGGACTTTTATGCACACTTGTTTGTTATCCCTAAACACTCCTGGATTCTTGCTCCACATTGGTGCAATGAGTTACCTGGCAAGTGTACGACATATTTGTCAGATTTCTTAATTGGGCAGAGCTAATCTAATGAAAGGTCACAAGCATAAAGGACACAGGAGCCGTAATGCCTAGATTCACATCCTGGCTCTGCCACTTACTCACAGTATGACTTTGGGCAAATAAAGACTTTCCTCATCACTAAAGTTGAGACGATAATACTAATACCTATATGATAGGGTTTTATTGAGGCTTAAAATAGTTAATATATTTAAAAGTGCTTAGAAGACTGCTTCTAGGTGTCAAATGGCCTGACCCGCTGACCAGGTACATGGAAAAGAAAAAGACTGGAAGATGGTAGACAAGGAGGTCTGAGTAAGCGGCCCTGTGGATGAATGTGGACATAGAGTGTGAAGATTTTGGTGTCACACAGTAGTTCTCATGATAAAGCATCTGCCATGGAAAAGGCATGAACAACCAAACCGACAAAACGATTCCGTTTACAAGCCAGACTTCGTCCTTGTTCATCCTAGAACTAGCCAGAGGGCACGTGGATATCGGAGCCACAGTGGCAGAGAAGGAGGCTGTAGATGGGTACAACGGCAAGGTATCCTGCTTACCAAGGCTGTTTTATCTGCTGTCAACTGATTGCCCATCTTGCCAGCAGAGAGACTTCCATCTCCCAGAGGAACCAAGAGTCACACCAATCTAGCAGGAACCCTCACTCAATGTGCTGTCATATACAAACCAGATATAAACCACTCTCTCCTCATTGCTGTTCTTACAGTATAAATTCTTCCCCATACATTGTGTGGCTAAAACTTCCCTCGAATTTTGAATTTTCAATTCTTAATTCAGTCATAGGAAACACTCTGTTAATCAATATTCATCTCTGTTTTTTTGTGCTGAAACTCCATCTCTCTGTTAAAGCAATTTAATCTGCATCTAGACAATAATTTCAGTAATGCACCCCTAGTAATCCCTCAAAGTGCTCCACTCGTATCGTTTTGCTTGTATTTTGTTTCCATTTTCTCCCTCTTTTCTCTTTCTTTCACTCCTTAGAATAATATAATCTGGGTTTCGCGCCAACATTCCTCTGAAACAACTGATCTCAACTAAAACCTCCATTCTGCCAAAAACAATGAGCGTCCTTCAGTTAGTACCTTACTTTCAGACTGAAGAATTCAACCTCCCGTATGAACTCTCATGTTGCTAGTTCAAAGGTACCGCAAATTCAGTTTATTGAAAGTTGAAGCCTCGCGATCTTTCTCAAACTCAGCCATCTTCCACTTTTTTGCCTCTCGATAAACGACCTTACGTTCCGTTCTATGGTATCCGTCAGTAATATAAGACTTAGCTTTAGTGTCTCACACTCCCACCATTTTATGTTGAGCACCAGCCCTGCTGATTTTAACTTCTGTCACTTAATTTGCCCTTTACTCAGAATCTTCATTGCACTGTCCTTTTCTAATTCGCCTTCAGCTTTCCACATGGAACAGCCTCCTAACTTAATTTCTTTCGTCTCCTCTAGCTTTCCTCCAAGCCATAACGATACTGCAGCAAATACGATTTTATCAAAATATAGTACAATAGCACTGCATTCCCTTCTGATAAAATTCACCTCAGAATATTACCATTTCTCTTTGAACTGAAGAACAATAGCAAAGTGGCCAGCAAGGTCCTCCACGTTGGCGCCTATCTGCTTCTCCTTCTGCTTCCACGCTATTCTCCACCCTGATGTCTGCATCTAAGTCACTCCAACTGTCCTTCAGTGTTCAGCAGGCTAGGCATACATTACCATGGTTTTGCCCAGGTGGTTTTACTCATTATTTTAGCTCAAAATGTTGCACATTTACTGTTTTCTCATTTAAAAATGTGTGTGGAATGAATGGGTAGGATGAATACCTTAAATCATAGGTTAGTGGGAAGTGTATCCAAGTTCAAAAGTCAAGTCAAAATTGTGAATCAAGCAAGAATATCCGCAAAGAGGATAAACGGATATTTAAAGAGAAAAAGGGGCACGGTTGAACAAAGGATTGAGATACATTGGGAGATGATAGATAATTTAAGAAATCATGAATCTTGTACACACAGCACTTTGTACTCTTTGTTTAGAGCCAAGTATATACATATTCAGAAATCTATTAATCATATATTTCCTTATTTTTTTGTTCTATTCCTGAATTTTCCTCTCCAAATACATATTTCATCCTTTCAATATGATTATTCAACTATTTAATTACCGTTAATAATTATTAATCATTTGATAGGAAATAAACATGGTATCACTTCAACTTTCTTGGAATATTTTCTTTACCTGTTGACAAAATTTGTGTTTATTCAACATTAAGGAGGACATTTACCATTCAATGTATATAACCACTCATATGGTTGCTTACTACAACCAACACTACAAGCCCACATGCAGTATGATAAAATATTTACGGAGAGTGCTAATATATATTTAGTGAAATTGTAGCCTATTTCAGAAACATATACTGAGTTTTTACAAATACTGGTAACATTTCTTGCTGGGAATTTTCATGCTTTCCACTCTTCGGGTGCTACCTAGCAGAAAAATTACTTAATTCTCCTATTTATAAGAAACATACGTGATAACAAGAGTAGTAGTGAGTAAAATATATATTTTCCAATTAAAATTTTTTTAGATGTTTATTTAAAATTTAATCTTGAAATGAAGCTGCATTTGTTTACTTGTTTTGATATTATAATACATATTTGTTCATTCAGATGGTTAGGACATTTTAAAGCATGTTAATTGCCATTATAAATTTCAGTACAGAGAGGAGTGAATGTGATAACACTTATAAGTGAATTGATCTGGTGGGTATTATGGAAAAATGGGTGGGTACTAAAGGAAAATGCATTAATCTTAAGTAGATACCATTGTCTCATTTCAGCCAACAATGGCCATTATTTGTACATGTTTTGCACAGGTCTCTTTTTCTTCCAGAGAAACACAAAATATAGATATGTATTAATTTTCTGATTTTAAGTGTTGGTAACAACTTAATTTCAAGATGTTCCAAAGTATGTATGCAAAAGTATTTATCACACATATAAATTAAGTACAATATATCATATATCAAATTTTATATAAATGAATATGCAAAGATATATGAAACACACATGATGATAATTTAAAAATACCTTTGCGTGTCCACTTAGTTAAGAACGGGATTATCAAGCTATTTAAAGCCTCCAGTGTGCTGTTCCTTCATTCATATTACTCCTTCTCCCAGTTCCTCATCTCAAGTAAATTCTATTAGGATAGTAATGTGAGATTATCATTCCCTTGGTTTTTTTTTTGTTTTTTTTTGTTTTTTTGCTGTATGCGGGCCTCTCACTGCTGCGGCCTCTCCCGTTGCGGAACACAGGCTCCGGACGCACAGGCTCAGCGGCCGTGGCTCACGGGCCCAGCCGCTCCGCGGCATGTGGGATCTTCCCGGACCGGGGCACGAACCCGTGTCACCTGCATCGGCAGGCGGACTCTCAACCACTGCGCCACCAGGGAAGCCCCATTCCCTTGTTTTAAATACAAGTCTAAATAAATTTTAATGAACATTGAGTATTCATAAGCTATGTGAAAAGCATGAATAATAATGATAAAATGAAAATCTGAGCACTCATAACAAAGCTTAAGGGAATAGCTCTGCTGTCAAAATTTGAAGTAAATTGTGTCCCTCCTAGATCCTCATAATCCAGAATTTTTTATTTTAATTTGTTTATTTTATAGATTTTCTGTATGTGTATGTATCCTAAACATTATACTTTTTAGTTTTGGATTTTTAACTTACTATAAATTTAACTATATGATATATTCTCTTCTAGAACTGTTTCTTTCATTATTATGTTAAATCAGATTTATCCTCATTAATATCTATATTTGTATTTTAGTCATATTAATTCTTCATAGTATATATTGGATAAAAAAACCAAGTATATATAGCTATAGACATTTAGGTTGTTCCGTTTATTTATTTGTTTATATATTTGTTTATTATTACAATATTGCTATTCATATCCTAATTTATGTCTCCTTAGTTGGACAAATATGCAATAGTTCTCTAGAGTATGTGCTTGTATGTGGACTCACTGGATCTCACTGTATAATCTGTTACTTCATCATTCACCCATAGTTTTCTTTACTTACATGAAAAAAATATATTTTATAATCTGTATATTGCAATTCCAAATGTTATAGTCTCCTTCTATTAGTTCTGATGGGGATTGATCTATTGCTGATTCCTGAACAAGGTTGTTTTCCATTCTGAAATTAAATTTTACTGGACAATAACCTATAGAGAGTAACATGCACAGTTATTAAGTATATAATTTGATGTACAAATGTATACACCTGTATAACCATCACACAGATCCAGGTATGAAACATTACTAGCATTTTAGAAGCCTCTCTCTTTCTTTGAATATACCCTCAAAAGTTATTAGTATTCTGACTTCTATCAACAAATACTAAGTTTGCCTGTTTTTGACCTTCTTTTAAATGGAAAAGTATAGAATACATTTTTTGATGTCTGACTTCCTTTCTTTAACATTTTGTCTATTATTATCATCCATGTTATAATTATTATAATCATTCATTATTTTTACTGGGATATGGTATTATGTTTTATAAATAGACCTCAGATTAGTTATTCTTTCTATTATTGATGGATAATTAGAAGGCTTCCAGTTTTTCATTTTGAATCAAGTCAGTATGAATAGTATTGACCCGTATGTTGCACAGACACCCGTTTCCCCTGAGCATATAGTAAATAATATACTATTTAGTGAACCGTAGGGTATGTGAATTCCAGTTTTAGTAAATTCTGCCAAATTGATTTTCACCACGGTGGTAATCCTCGAGTTTTGTATGAGACTTCCAGGTGTTCCTCTAATTTGTTAATGCCCAGCTTTTAATTATTTCTTTTTCAGGGATTTTGTTGGATCTGTAGTATTATCTTGGTGTGATTTTATATTTACATTTCCCCATTTCCCCACTCCCCATATGTTTACATTTTATATTTACATTTCCCCATGTTGCTAAATAATTGAGCAACATTTCATGTGATTATTGACTATTTGGATATCCTCTGTTCTGAAGTGATTGTTCAAGGCTTTGCCTATTTTTTAGATGATTGGGTTATCTCCTTTTTACTTATTGATTTGTAGGAATTCTTTTTACAGTCCGTTCACAGTCCTATGTAAATTGTTAAATGAATCCTTTTATGGATAAATTTTACAAGTATAAGTTTTTTCTCTCTCCTCCCTACCAAACAGAAGGTTTTAAAAAATTAATGATATCCAAATTGTCCATACATTTTTTTGATGGTTTGGCTCTTGTGTCGCATTTAAGAAATTGTTTCCCCTAATCTGATATACAGAAAATATTTTCCTATACTACCTTCTAGAAGATTTATTCATTTACTTTTTGCATTTAGGTCTCAATCAATCTGGTCTCAATCAATTGAAAATTAAATCAATTAATTTTCATGCATGATGAAAAGAATGGGTCAAAGTTGTTTTTTTTTTTCCTTATGGAAATCCAATCAATTGAGTATCTATTAGAAAGGCCATTGTTTCCCCCTTAAGGCATGTTTGCAGACTCGATTGCTAACGCTTTTTCTTGTTGCTGTGTTTGTGGAATTTTTGTTGTTTTATTTTATTATAGAATGAACTCATGTTTTATGGTATACTAGGTCTTGGAATTCTTTAAGGTCTTTTATCGTGGTCTATTCTTTTAGATATTACTTTTTTTCTTGTTGCTGCCAGTTTTCTGTGGGCATCAATAACCTTAAATGACTTTAAAGAAAAAATTTTTCTTGTGGTTTGTGCCCTCCCGCATTACCTTCTCCACCCCCAGCAACACAAGTTGTACAGATTCCACCTTCAAACCCAGTTGAAGATGGAATTATGTTTATGTTACACATTCTCAGATCAGGCTTCTTTCCTTCCCACCATCAAACAGAACCAAGGCCAAGAAAATTTAAAGTTCTTATTCATATTTTTTTTCCCTCTAACGTTTGGTTTTGATTTGTTTTGTTTTTCCTGATCACACATTGAGGATGACAGTTTCTGAAGTCAGAGCTTTATTTAGGAATCTTTTCCTGACCTATGACCAATAAAATCAAATATCTAGACCAGCAAGTATTGACGGATGCCACAGGTCACTGCCAGCCTCCAGACTCACTCTTCCTTCTGACTTAGTCATTTTCATTTTTCTTGTTGTTTTTAGTCTCTAAGATTTTTCTTCCTTTTTTCTCCCCTACCAGGTCAAAGAAGCATTTAAATCTTGTTGTTTTGTTGTTGTTGTTATAAAGTATATTTTACTTGTGTGCTTCTTTACTGATACATTAACTAAGAAGGTCCAGCAGCAGGTGTCACGACTGATTTTGAAGCAGCAGACATGGAGCAGAATCCATATTATCTGCAACAATTGTAGCATGATACAAAAATATCTATGGTTTAAATTGGCAACAGTGTCACAGGCAATGCTATCCTGCTGTAGTATCACTATGTTTATTTCATAAAGAAAAGAACTGGTAAATTTCAGTTGGAGATAGATTAGGAGAACAAGGATGAATTTTTCCCACCCAAATTCACAGAACCCAGATGAAGAACCCCTGCTCTAAAGTAAAGAGAAATAAGCAATTGTGTAAAACATGTTATTTTAATACTTAATCTAGTCTCTCTCTGTGTCTCTGTCCCTCCCTCAAAACATTTTTTTAAATTAATGATATCTAAATTACCCATACTTTTTCATGGTTAGTCTTTTCGGTGTAATATTTAAGAAATTATTTCTTTCAGTATGGTTATTGCAGATATCTTGTCTGCTATATAAATCAAAACTATGACAAGTTTGGCTGAGACAATACCAATAAGAGCACAGAAGAACCAAACAAAACATGTCTTTAGACTATATGTTAATTCTATTTTGAGAAAGACATAGCCATATTGGAAAAAGTTTATATTTCTGTGAAGGAGTACTTATAAGCAATTCTAAATACCTTCTTCATTATCAAAACAATTGTTAAAATTATAATTGTTATATTTAAACAAAATATTCTGAGTCTTGATGAGATTATATTCTGCATACACACAATCACACAATTCATAGTCTTGAATATGAAACTTATAGAATTTACATAAGTATTAATATTTTAAAATATAGTGATGTATAAACATCCCCTATATAAACATAAAAGATAATTTTGTATTTGTTGCTGTCTTCAAATTTTAATAACAGAAACACTGAGGCCAGTTTGTTTTATATTACTTAAAAACCATCTTTCTCCTATTTCTTAGTGATACCAGTAATAAGTGTGGGTATGATCACAGATTATTTTATTACTCAAGAAGGAAAAAAACTAAAAATTTTATGAGTTTTAGTTTTTCTAATATTTTCATAGAACTTAAATGAACATACAGTAATTGTTTGACAATATCTTGTTACTCACTTTGGAATTGAAGCTTATCATAGTTGTCAGTGAAAAAGGACAAAGTGACATCAAATGATTTATCTTTATTTTTAATCAAAGGTAAGGCTTGGTAATTCTATTCTAATATTTAATAAAAGACCATTCTGATATCTTTGGGAAAATTATACAATCATTTAATTATTATAAAAAGTACATGTAAATTATTCTAAATCAAAGTTAATGAATCTAATGATCATAAATATCTTCTCATTCTTTTTAAAAACACTATTCATGGAAGAATCAAAAACTTCAGATTCTCATGGTATTCTTAGATTAATATTATATAAATATTACAGAATCTAGCATTTTTAGGCAAGTATATGTCAAAACACCAGGTAATAGATTTTATAATATAGTAACAAAGTGAGAGGTTTTTTTAGTATAAGAAATATGGAAACAAATGGAATTTATATTTATTTGCACTAAACTGTTCATTACAGAATTGATTTCATTGGTTGATATTTATTTCCCTTGTCTTCAGAAGCCCTGTGCTGTTCAAAGATAGTAATTTGCAAGCACAGTATAGAAACTTAAGTGCAGAGCATATAAGCACTGACTTTTCAAATAATTTTCAGAAGCTATGCCTATACACTAGTCAAATAAAATGTTTAAAAAATAGGTAAAACTGGAAAAATTGTCTCATTCATTGATACAATTGCCATAAAATCATCTAATTCTACTGATTTTTCTATTCTCTTGAACAGACTACCTATTGAGATTTTCTATTTGCTCTAGTCCAGACATGATGACCGTGAGCTTTCAGAGAGATTACAGCTGATAAGACCTTGGAGAGCGTCTCTTCAGGGGTCCAGATTGAACTTGTCTCTCGCTTTTATACCTGGCCTAATAGCCTGAAGAACTCTTTTGATGCCATTGCAGCAGCAATTGCAGCAACAGCATTAGTGGCATTGCCCCAGTGGGTAGTAATGCATCAGCCAACCATTACTAAAGAAACAGGAATGAAGAAGAAGCCTAAGGATACAATGGCAACGGTAGTAGTTACTCAATTTCACCTCAGGGAGCAAAACACTGTAGCCACCCTTTGCTTTAGAACTTTCCATTTGTCAGTTTCAATTGCTTATTCATTGGCATTATTATCTGAAAATTTATTTATGAGATAAATAACATAAAATTCTATTTGTGTGGCAAGTTTATTACCTGTTTACCCATTTATTACCTGTATACTCATATTCAGAAAATGGTGATTTAGTGGAATCAGAAAACTCCATTCTTTTTCAATACCAAGTTATGTTTTGTTTTGTTTTGTTTTGTTTTGTTTGCTTTGGGGTTATCCAGACAATGCCAGTAAGGTATATTCATGTATTTCCTTTAAAATTAAATTGCATATAGATAACTTGGCTAGCATTAATGTCTTAAAAAAGTTATTTAAGTACCATATTCAAGCAAAAATTGCTCATATCCTTACATCTGTACTAACTTTTGGTATTCATGTGATTCGCCTACAATTCACAATTTCTATAAGTGAATTTTTTATGCTTTATTTATAAAGCCTGGTCTGAACACTTGAAATTTGAGATAAAGACAAAGTACAATTTATAGAAGAAGAAGAAACATTTGAATATTATACATTAAGAGAACATGTGGCTTCAAATAAAATCTAAATATTCTAAACAGAGTCAGGAAGCAGCTTGAAACCGTCTTCACTGTGTTGCAATGTTTTATGAAGAATTTTATATCCCATGTTTTGTACTGTCATATTCTGATATCAATTTGGATGCAGGAAACAGTTCATGAATTTAGAGTGTGTCACAAGATACTACCTGGATGATATCTCATAAAACTTATGTCAGAAGGGTAAGTCAGTTCTGTTTTATTATACATTTACTAGGGATATCAAAATTTATTGCATAATTCATATTCTTTGTCCAACAGTTTTTAGCATTTTGTTGTATACAATTTAGCAATATGTCACAAAGTATTCAGAAATTGTTTCCTGATTGCTTTAGTTAAAGTACAATTTATAACTACGCACTTAGAACATATTTTTTTCTGTATATGTAACTATTTCAAACATTGCAGAAACTCTAGTAGACTTGTTAATATTTGTATTGCATTGAAATGAATTTAAGAATAAATCATAGTTTAAAATGACAGCCCAGATCATTTATTCAATGAAAGTGAAGGACATAGGTCATAGATATTTGTTTTTGTGTTCTCTAAAAGAACTTTTTAAAATATCTAATTATATTACAATGGAAACAGACCATCAAATCAAACTATTTTGGCAATAAATATAAAAAGTCAAGAACTAAGTCCCCAAATTACTGAATTAAGCATATAAAATATAAAAAACGTCTTGCAAATTCATGTATGCCAGAATTTTGCATTTTGCATATTATGTAATACCTCTACCAGAGTCTGGACAGCTCCATGTTATTATTTCTAAGTAAAATATGTGAATGTTCATTCCAACCAGGAGTAATGAAGTCTATAAGTAGCCTATGTAAGTTTGGGTTGACACAGATTTCACCATACTTTGCTGCCAAATGAGCTACAAAGTTTTGATTTTAAACATTTTTCCATTTCACATTTATGAATAAAACTGTCAGAACTGAATTGGGTTGTATGAAAAATAAATAGTCTCAAAGTAGCTTAAATAAAAAAGCAAAATTTACTGTCATAAATAGAAAAGGATTATGGAAACTAAAGAGCTATGCACCAAAGAACAGTGAGAAAGGAATCTTACTTTGGTGCACTTTAAGTATCTTTATGTTGCAATGCTAAAGAACAACATTCCCTTGTGTCTTTTCATTAAAAATCCAGGAAGAGAATTCAAATGTGTCACATGGAAATAGAGTGCACTCAAAAAAGATGTTCTGGTTTTTGATAATCTACCTAAAAAATCCTCTATTTCTGTTTCTCTTACAACTATTATATTTTTGGGATTAATGTGCATACATTTCTAAAAGAAAGCATCAGGCATTGTTAATTTAGACCCAGAATCCATAATCTGGTGAATACATTACTGTTTGTCTTACAGAATCATGAGATTTATTTCTGTATGACATTTTGTAGATGACCTGTTAGTAACCAGAAATATTTGAAAAAAAAGTGGTAGAAAACAAACAACATGCTGTGATATTATCTTGTATGATGTGTTAGTGTACAATAATATTTTATCTTAATGATCAATCTTGAGGGAACTAAATTTTATATTTGTTATGGACTAGAATATATCCTGAATGTAAATTACTTATTTGTCAAGGCACAAAAGAATAGCCATTAGTCTAAACCACTAGTATGAACAACTATTAATATAATGATCAGTATAAGACTTCCATCATTTTTAGCATAATAGATTATTTATACCTAGAAATATCTCTATATTAGCTCAAATTACTAACAGCAAAGTAGATTTTAGACAAAAACACTGTTAATTTGTAGGTAAGGATGTAAAGGTAGATGTTTCTTAAGAACACTTCATTTTAACAAGAGGCATGTTACAGAATTAATTAGAATGAAGACCAGATCTAGCCAATACAGTTCATATTACCTGACATCAATTGATCTTGATTTTTAAGACTGAAAAGCCAGATCAGACGCAAAATGAATGTTGGTTCCAAATGCCATTTAACACTGAATGTATTCACTTAAATACATTTTATATTATCCCACAGAATTTCATATGAAGAGTCTGAAAGTCAGAGTAATAAATGATTTGCCCATTGTCATATAACTAAAAGTTGTAGAGATGACATCTAAACTCAAACCTTCCAGATACAATTCATTACTCTTTTTGTAAAACAACATAAGCCAGTCTTAAACACAAATGCCTGCTGTCTTTGGAAAGAAACCTGGTTAACATTTCTTATAACGTCATGGAGATTAAACATAATTCCATAAGTCACATGGAATTACTTGCACATAAGAAATGGAGGGATTAAGATTCAAAGCCAAGCTTGCTTGACTACAAAACCAGGACTTTTGTTAGTATTTACGTTATTAATAAATATTCAATTTTTATATTAACTTAGTTAATGTAACATCAACCTTTGATTGCCTGAAAATAACTAGTTATATAAAGAAATGTAGATTATGTCTTCACTTTAGAATTCTGGTTGCTCTTGAATTTTTTTCTAATGCTTTTATGTGGGCATTAATATATAAATCAAATTATGGTATTATGTGCTAACAGTGGTTTGATCATGGGATCAGCAGGAAATGGGCACAAATATACAGCCATCCACATTCAGATACAAATGAAAGAGAATTTCCAATCCTAGTTTCATTGGCCTCTGTCTGCATGCTGCTCACCCCACTGGATACAAATAAGTTACATATCAATACAATTTGTTATTCTCTCCTCTAAATTCACATCTAGGATGTGAAGTGTGCTTTAGAATACTAAATGACTGTTACGTTTTTTCCATGTTTTATACAATCATCTCTAAGTCACTTCTCTGATTACTTGAAAAAAAGTATTACATTGCATTGAGATTTTCAGTTTAAGAACTATTTCTGCAGAGTCAAGTGGCTATTCACTTAAGTTCAACAAAGAGTTGTCTACTGATTCCTGAGTGTAAACTAGCACATCATGATGAATAGGTTATTTTTCCTCTAACATTTATTACAGGTAACCCTCAAACTTATGATGCTGGATCTGTGTTTTAACTATGTCAAGCAACACAAAGATATCAACCACTTAGTACTCCAACGTAATGCTATCTGTAAATTAAACATTGCACAGATTGACAAAGAAATCCTTCTGTCGTGGAAGTCAAGAGGTTCAACAACTACTCCTATAGGTAGGTCTGACAAGTATATTGTTTTTGTTTTGTTTTGTTTTGTTTTTTTGCGGTACGCAGGCCTCTCACAGTTGTGGCCTCTCCCGTTGCGGAGCACAGGCTCCGGACGCGCAGGCTCAGCGGCCGTGGCTCACGGGCCCAGCCGCTCCGCGGCATGTGGGATCCTCCCGGACCGGGGCACGAACCCGTGTCCCCTGCATCGGCAGGCGGACTCTCAACCACTGCGCCACCAGGGAAGCCCCAATTAATTTCTTAATGTAGCAAATATGAGGAGGATATTGTAGAGGAAAAATATAGAATTTCCAAATACGTAAGCTTATAAACATTGATGAATAAACTGAATATTAAGATTTTTAAAATAAAACTTTATTAAATGTAGAGATATACAACTTTTGGCAAGATAACATGAAACATTGACTTGTGAAGTGATTCTAAAACAAAAATACTTGAAAATGTATGTCATTAATGTGAAAATTGTGCGTAGTATCTTAAAATATTGATATGTGCTTTTCAAACTTCTTTCATAAATGATAATAATAACTCTCAATTTCCTTCTGCTTAGTTAAACTTATCACTTAAGAAAAGGTAAAACATCACTTTTTCAATCACTTCCCCCTAACTCTTGATGCAAAAATTAATATAAGTTCCCTTAATTTATTACTTATATAAGTTTGATAAGAAAAAATATTGTAGGGGCTTCCCTGGTGGCGCAGTGGTTGCGCGTCCGCCTGCTGATGCAGGGGAACCGGGTTCGTGCCCCGGTCCGGGAGGATCCCACATGCCGCGGAGCGGCTGGGCCCGTGAGCCATGGCCGCTGAGCCTGCGCGTCCGGAGCCTGTGCTCCCCAACGGGAGACGCCACAACAGAGGGAGGCCCGCATACCACAAAAAAAAAAAAAAAAAAAAAAAAAAAAAGAAAAAATATTGTAACAATTTATATAAATACGCATCTCATGAATATCTAACTCACGCATTTAGTATAATTAATTCTAGTAGAAGCAAAGACTTAAAGCTACCTAAAATTAGTGGGAATTACTTAAAAGGTATTTGTTGAATTATATTTCTAAAATAACTATCCAATGCTCAGTCCTCTAATCAGTAAATTTTTTAAAAACATAATGTGTGAAGAGTTAGAACTTCTAGATATTGTACTTCCAGGCAACTGAAGACCATGAAAATCACTATTATGCTAATCCACTTTAGTTTCTTCTGTCTAATTAGTCAAATAAAAGTTAAAAGTTAGACAGCAGGCTTGGGAATACTGAGAATTCAATGTCTGGCAGTTTATAAACAGAACAGGTAAAAGTAAGTTACAAGTATATAATATGTCTTCATTACCAATTCTCATAAATCAGAATTTTATGGCTAAGGAACAATAGACATCATTTAATCCAACTGTCTTATTATAAACATTGTACTATGACATCCTGAAAGGTTAAATAATGTGCCCAAGGGCCCTCCATTATTAGGTACAATGCTTCATTTCCATGGCTGACTTCTTTTGCAATGTTCTTTTTCATTATAGCATATTACCTCTCCATCTTAATCAATTATTTTGAAATTACTTTTAATCAAATTCTTGGAGACATCTGTTATTTCGTCATATTTAGGTTAAAATATGGTACACACTCAAAAGGCAATTTAAGATTTTTAATATTACCTACTATCATACAATAAGAAAGGAAATTTGTAAAATAAAATTTTAAATAAGAAAATTAGTTAGTAATAAGAAACATTCGAAAATGTTTTTTGTTATCAAATTCTTGGAGACATCTGTTATTTCGTCATATTTAGGTTAAAATATGGTACACACTCAAAAGGCAATTTAAGATTTTTAATATTACCTACTATCATACAATAAGAAAGGAAATTCGTAAAATAAAATTTTAAATAAGAAAATTAGTTAGTAATAAGAAACATTCGAAAATGTTTTTTGTTTGTTCCCGGACCGGGGCACGAACCCGTGTTCCCTACATCGGCAGGCGGATTCTCAACCACTGCGCCACCAGGGAAGCCCTGTTTTTTTTTTTAAATATCCCAATATTCACATTAAACAGCAAAGCCTAGGGGCAAGTTGTTACATAGAGCCAGTTTAGAAAATACATAGCAATATATAAATTTAAAACTAGAAAAAATGAAGGTACATTTTTCTCTTCCCAGTACATGGTAGGTTGGCATGTCCTCCCTCTTTTTATAGTTAAGTATGGTCATGTGACTTCTTCAGCCAAAGAAAGATGAGTGGTTGTCAAGTGTGTCAATTCTGGGCAAAGGTTTTATTCACGAGAAATATCCCAGGTGTTTAATTCTGTCACCCTGTGAGTCTCAATAAAACTCAAATATATCAGAGCCCTCAGACAATCATCTGTGAATGTAAATAAGAAATAAAACTTAAGTAGTGGAGGATATTAAGATTTGGGGATTGTTTAATTATGTAATATAAATTAGCATATCTTGAATAAAGACCTATTTGTATTTAAAAGATGAAATAAATTAACAAATATCTAAGCCCAAATTAAGCTGAGTAAACCTATAACAAAATAATCACTTTTAATATAACTATCACTTACTTTTAACTCAGTTCCAAAACCATTTACCACTATCGAACGTTGAGTTAATATCAAGTATTAGAATGATGAATAAAGATGTAATAAATATTCTCAAAATACTTATATACTATTCAGCAGGAAAATACAATAAACACACAGTTTTATTAAAAAATTGATATGGACAATTATTGGAGTAACGTACAGCTTCTAAGGAACAAGATAACATAAATGCAAATTTATTGAGACAGAAAAAAAGAGGCACCAAAAAGGCTCTTACTTACAGTTTCTGGTCTGCAATGTAAGGAATTTTAAAGTCATCACTTTGTCCTAAAAACAAATAAAAGCCTGAACAAATGAAAAATTAGCAACTCTTATTAGATTTGTCAAAGGATTGAGGTTACAGGACGAATCTCTGCCAGGCCCCCACAGCCCACAAACTGGAAGACACACAGGAGGATGCAGAGAATCACAACTTACCAGAGCAGAGACACACAAGCAGAGAACCTCCATGGAATCAGTACCGGGTTCCCTATATATCATGTCTGGCTTTGAACAAAAAATTACAAGGTATACTAAAAGACTAAAAAACACAGTTTGAAGAAACAGAGCAAGTATCATAACCAGAGTCAGATATGGCAGACATGTTGGAATTATCAGATCAGCAATTTAAAATAACTATGATAAATGTTCTAAGTTTTCTAGTGGAAAAAGTAGACAACATCCAATAACAGATGGGTAACATAAGCAGAGAGATGAAAATTTTATGAAAGAACCAAAATGAAATGATAGAGATCAAAAACACTATAACGGAAATGAAGAATGGTTGTAATGGGCTCATGAGTCAACTGATGTGGCTGAAGAAAGATCTGAACTTGAGGACATGTTAAGGGAAACTTACAAAACTGAAAAGCAATGGGAAAAAAAGCCTGAAGAAAAAAAAAAGAAAAACCCAAAATGGAATATTCAAGAACTGTGGAGCAACTGCAGAAGTCGTGACATATGGGTAATGGGAAAACCAGAAGGAGAAGAAAAAGAGAAACTTAAGAACTATTTGAAGCCATACTGACTCAGAATCTCCCCCAAATTAATGTCAGACAGCAAAACACAGATCCTGGAAGCTCAGAAGACTAAATTTCAACAAACTACATCTAAGCATATTATTTTCGAACTATGGAAAATGAAAGGAAAGAAAAATCTTGAAAGAAAAGATAGGCATTTAACCATACTTAGTATATCAAACAAGATGTCCTAGTGAGGAGATGCGTATTGGAGTTTTAAATAATAACAGAAGATACTGAGGCAGGAGACAGATGGTGTCCCCACGGTAAACAGTTGGAGTTCCCTGTGGACCAGTACTCTGAGACAAGAATAGCAGGACAGTTGAGAGAGGAAGCTGGGCCCTGCCCAGACAGAAGAGAAGAGACCACATATTCCTCATTCTGGAAGTCAGGGGACCTCCCCAACTACACCTGCGCAGAAAGGCTCCTTGGAGGTCAAAAGCAGAGTGATGCTAAGTCTACCCATAGGCCTCTTCGGTGGAAGCCATCTTGGCTTAGAGATGCATGCACACACATGGGAAGATCCTGAGATACACCAAATACAGACTTTGAACCAGGCAAATCAAAATGACTGGCCAAAGGAAACCCAGAAGAAATGCCCCATATAAGTGATTTAAAATGCCACGAGCCCACGACTCTCTCTCTGAGTCCTCCCGTGTGTCTATCCACACGTACTGTACTCTTTTTCCTCCTAATAAATACTTGTTTCACTACTTTCCATCTTTGTGGGAATTCTTTTCTGCAAAGCCGAAGGGCCAGGGACTTGTCACTGACCACTGGTCTAGTGGCTAGGTTTCGGTACTCTCACCACTGCAACCCGACCTCAGTCTCTGGTCGGGAACTGAAACCCTGCTTCAAGCTGCTGCAGGTCGAGGCTACCCAAGATCAATACCATACCGCAAAAGGTAATGTGGAGGATGAGCCAGACAGAGTGAGCGCAGCCAAGGCGGAGCTGTGATTGTGGTGAGCATATGCACACAGGTGCCGGTGTTTATTAAGTGGCAAGGATGACGACGGAAGAATAAGTCTGGGGGAGAAGGAAGGAGAATACTGGTGTTTCAAATATTTTAACACTGTTACGTTATAAAATGCAAGTTTGGGATAACAAACGTGAGGACAGGTGAAGTGCCACTGAGCAGATGTACCAAGCACAGGAACATGCGCAAATTTGCATTCTACAAACAACACTCCGAAGGCAGTAAAGAGGATGATGTGAATGGAGATGACCTGGAAAGCAGGAAGATCTCTTAAGATCTCTACTTATTTATATTTTTTGTCAAATTGAGATGAGTATGTAAGTTTATGACTTAGAGAACCACAGGATTAATAGACAAACATAGATAAAGTATGAAAAGATCAAATATCTTGAGACGTTAAAAAACATGGGTTTGAAGTCAAAAGCTCATATACACCTTGTTAAAAATAAGACAATAAGCTCCAAATGGAGTCATTTACGCTAAGCCCCATATCACCAAACTAAGACTTAATTATAGTTTCAACCTTTCCCAGAAAAGGAATCTTAAACCAGTCAATCAGGAATCACCTGATCCACACTAGTTAGGTAATTTGCCTGATAGATGCCTGTCATCCTCTAAAGGAAATTAATCTTGCAGTAATGAACCACATTTTTTTTTTGTCTAATATAATTTCCTTGTTCCTGCTCCCTTCTGTCTGTAAAAATCTCATTTTGTACAGCTCCTTGAAGCCCCTCTCCATCTGTTAGATTGGATGTTGCCCTATTCCAATCATATTTGCTTAAAAGACTCTTAAAATTTTTAATATGCCTCAGTTTATCTTTTAACAACATATATGTATAGAAAGAGAGACAGAGACAGAGAGAAACTGAGACACAGAGACAGAGAGAGTCAGACAGGAAGAGAGAGAGAAAGAAACAGAGAAGAGTTTTCAGTTGTAAATTGAGTACCAGCAAATTCACTGGGCTGTGAAGCCTCAGATATTTCATCCAAGGATAGTTTATTGGTTCTTGAAATGTGATAGGAATTTAATACATTTTAGCTATTCATATTTAAATGTATTTAAACATTTTCAACATTATCAGTGATATTTAATATTTCAAGATATTTTATCAAATTTATTTTTATGTTTTTGTTTTGTTTTACTTTGTTTTTAGTTCCTTGTTTCAAACACCTGAAAATTTTTTCAAAGTTGTGTGAAATTAAGGGGAGATCACAAATCTCTCATTCTTTGCTTGTAAAAATTTAACCTATCACTTTTTTTGCAGAAAACTGAACAAAAGGAAAGAACACGATTTCCTGTTATTGTGTAATGCTTAAGTTGTATGTCACTGTTTGAAATTTTTTAAACCTATAGTAGCCTGCTTAAAATTACAAAAGAGAAAAAAGAGTTCACATAAAAATAATTTTAAAATAGTGGATTTTGAGCATTATGTCAGTTTAGAAAACAGCAATAAAATTGCAACATCATTTTTTGGATCACATTTATAGACAAAATTCATCACTTTGGATCATTTCCACAAATCTTTTAAATTGTTACTTGTAAAAAGTTACAAATAAAAGTTGAGTTTTGCTTCATAGTCTACATCTCTTCTTATGTAGGTGTTTTCTCCTATTTCAGTAAATGTATTGCAAATTTGGAATTTATAGTGGATGATTCTTTTTAGTACCCTCGTATATGTGTATTATTTTACTTTTGGCATAAGTAATTTGAATTTGAATTTCAAGCTTCTAAACTCTGTAATACAGATATTTTCACAGTTTTATGTCAATGAACATATATTTTTCATACATTTCTCTTTTATCCTTTTAGCAGTTATTGAGATTTTGACCTTTGATAAAAAATATACTACATGATATGTAACTTCAATAAAAAAGAACACATTTAGCATGTTCTAAAGGTATTTTTCTCACAATTTTAAAGAAAATTCACCTTTAAAAATATATATTCTGAAATACAGTAGTAAGAACAATAATTGTATACATAATGTGTTTGATTGAAGATAGGAAACCTATATCTTTAGATGTCAAGACAAATTTGTAAAAGTACCACATAAGATGAATATTTTATTTTTTCTTTGTATGTCTGTGGTTCCACTCCTTATTGTTATATATGATACATCAGAGTCAAATTTGAAGAAGGATTTATTATAATTGTCAGAATATACTATACAGTACATTCATAGTGCAAAATTCTCATCTAGAATTCAGGACATTATTTTATGAAAAAAAATGTTATATCCAGAAGTCAAACCCTATTTTTATGATAAGTTAGTACCTTGGCAGTGAAAATATAAGCAAATGCTGCTATACTTCAATATGTAAATCTCTATTAGACACACTGCAAACCCGTATCTTATGAAATTGTCTTCCTTCTTTTGCTTTTTACGAAAACCTTCATTTAGTTCCTCACTATAGCTTTTATTTCCTCTTTAAAAATTAAGTTCTAAACATACTTTGAAATACTTCAACCACATCCCTACGTCACATAGAAAGTTTCAAAACTTCTTGTCTTCTATTATTTACAGTTTTCAAGTACTTTTATTAAACTTGAAAATGGGATCAGAAAAGCATGTGAACTGATATCAAAACAAACACATTTATCCTTATAAATGCTCTTACACTGGTTAGCAGCATAAAAGTTTTTCTAGCATTATTTTAAGGACTTTTATAAGAAAAAAAAAGCAATAAGACAGATTCCTCAACTTGATGACAAGTATTAAGTGCTAGTAGTTTTTAGAAAAATACTAAATAAAAAAAAAAAGAAAAAAGAAAAATACTTAATAATCCAAGAATGTGCTGGTAATTTAGGAGGTGTGATAAATAAAATTTTCTTATAGACCAAATCTCACATTTCACTGGGATATGAAATATAAACATAGCAATAGTACACATATATGTGATTTTGAGGTAAATTAGATGTTTAAATGATCAGAATTTTTAAGTAGTTCAGACCTGTTTTTGCTTCACTTTGAAACAGGCATTTTGAAATGAACTGCAGAATATGAAGTTACCATATTCTAATATAATGAAACTTCATAGACTTTTTCTAAATATTATCTAAAAGACTTAAACCAGAGGGAAATAGAAAGTCACTGTTCAATTTCATCTTTTATAGTTTCTCTTCAACTCTTTATGAATATATTCAGTATATTCAGGCCCTAGCTCAAAATTAAATCTTAAAAATATTAGCAGGCCCTTGCCATTCTTAAAGCAATTCTAGAATATCTTGGTGGGATTAGGGGGAATCTTTAAAAAACTATTTGATGTATTTTTCTCTTTTGCTCCTCTTCTGAGTTCAGGTGTAGTAAAGTTAGAAAAGAATGAGACATGAGGTAAGCCAGTAGGTATTGTGGCAGTACAACTTTAAAGTAAGTTTTAATATAAAATAAACCTTATTTTATACCTGTAGATAATTTAGAGATCAAGTTGAACATTAGGGAAGTACACATATTCAAAATAAAATGATGGAGAGATTTCCCTGGTGGACCGCTGGTTAAGACTCCGTGCTTCCCATGCAGGGGGCCCGTATTCGATCCCTGGTCAGGGAAATAAGATCCTGCATGCTGCATGGCGTGGCCAAAAAAAATTTTTTTAATTAAAAAAAAATCAATATAAAATGATGGAAAAGAAAATTGGAGCTTAGGAATTTTTTTAAACATTAAATTTTAAAAACTTAAATCCTGATAAAGTACATTTCAAAACAAAATACTAGAGATAAAGAGGAATATTACATAATGATACAAGTTTAATTTACCAGAAAGATTTAACAAATAATAGAGTCCCAAAATACATAAACAAAAACTAATAGTTGAAAGACATCTAGACAAATCCACAATTTCAATTGAGTACTTCAGTACTTGCCTTTCTGTAACTGATAGAAGTACTATATAGAAATTCAGCAAGGATATAAAGGATATGAATAACAGAATCAATCAATAGGATTTAATTGACATATATAACACTACATCTAAAAAATTGTTAACATTTATATTCACTTAAAAAGCAGAATGAACTTTTTTTTTTTCAAATACCAATAGAACATTCACCAAGGGATACCATAGCTAGGGCCATAAAACAAACCTCAACACATCTAAAAGAACTGGAATCATATAGTGTGTGTTCTCTAACCATAATGGAATCAAAATTACAGAAAGACAATAGGAAAATCTTGAACAAGTAGAAATAAAACAACTCATTTCTAAATAATCCATAGGTCAAATAGGAAGTCTCAAAGGAAATAAACAATACATAGAATTAAATGAAAGTGGAATCACAATATATTAAAAGTTTTGGGATGCAGCTACAGCAGTGCTGAGAGGGAAATTTATGCCATGAAATTCTTAATTAGAAAAGTAGAAAGGTCTAAAATCAATAATCTAAGTTCAACAATCTAAGTTCCTTCCTCATTTAAACTAGAAAGCGAGACCAAAATAAACCCAAAGCAAGCAAAAGAGGGGAAAGTATAAAGGACAGAGATCAATGAAATTGAACATATAAAAAAGTAAAAATAAATGCAATGTAAAGCTGATTCTTTGAAAAAATGAATAATATGATAAATTTCTAGCCAGGGTCATAAAAATAAAGAAAAGAGAAATCAATATCAGGAATGAAATAGGTATATCACTAACAAATCCTGGAGCCATTAAAAGGTAGTAAGAGAATCCTGCAACTGACTTAATACAGTACTATTTACAAAAACAATGAAATATTTAAGTGTATTCTTAATAAAACATTACAGATTCTGATGCTGAAAATTGCAAATTCTTGATGAAAGAAATCAAAGAATACCTAAATAGTAGAGAAACATATCATATTCATGGCTTGGAAGATTCAATAAAGTAAAGATTCCATTTCTCTCCAATTTGATCTACACGTTTAGTATGTAATTTCTACCAAAATCAAAGCAAGGCATTCTGTTGACATAAACTCATTCAAAAATTTGGAATCACTAAAACAATCTTGACAAAGAAGAATGAAGAGGAAGGAACTTTCTACCCAATATTAAAGGTTTACTATATCTAGAGTGATAAAAAGAATGTGATATCAGAGGAGAGATAGACATACAGATCAGTGGAACAGAAAAGAGGACTCAGAAATAGACCCACACCAATATGTTCAACTGATTTTTACAAAATTGCGCAACCATCTCAATGGAGGGAGGATAGTCTTTTCAACAAATGGTACTAGAGCAATTTCAACATCCATAGGTAAAATATATCTTAACCCAAATCTCCCACCTATGCAAAAGGATCATGGACTTTAAATATAAAATTATAAAATTTCTAGGAGAAAGTCATGGGATAGTGGCTAAGTAAAAAGTTCTAATACTCTACCAAAAAAAAAAAATTGCCCACAGGAGAAAAAACTGTTAAATTAGCCCCAATCAAAACTAAACATTTTTGTGCTTCGAAAGCTCGTGTGAAGAGAATGAAAAAAATAAGCTATAGGTTGGGTAAAAATATTTGCAGGCTGCATATCGAACAAATGACTAATATCTAGAATATAAAGAACTCTCAAAACACAACAGAAAAAAAACAATCTGATTGGAAGATGGACAAATGAAATGAATAGACACTTCACCAAGGAGGATGTATAAGTAGCATATAAGCACCTGAAAATATGTTCAGCATCATTAGCCATTAGAGAAATGAAAATTAAAACCACAATGTGATATCATTACACACCTATCAAAAATGGCTAAAATTTTTTTTAAAACGTGTCAATACCAAATAGTGGAAAGGTTGCAGAGAAACTCGATCACTCGTGCAGGGCAGTGAGAATATAAAATTGGTATAACAACCACTTGGGAAAACAGTTTGGCAGTTTCTTGGAAAAAGTAAGTGTATAATTACCATATGACCCAACAATTGTACTTTTGGGCATGGATCAATAGAAAAATAAAAAACTTATTTTCAAAGAATCCAGTACAAGGATTTTATGCCAGCTTTGTGTCTAATAGACAAAAACTGGAAAAAAGCCCAGAAGTTCTTCAACTGGTGAATAGTTAAGTACACCTTATCATATATAGGTTATATCCATACAGTGGAATACTAATCAGCAACAAAAGAAAGAAGCTATTGATACATGCAAAAATTTGGATAAATCTCTAAGGATTTATAGTGAGCAACAAAACAAAACAAGACAAAACACTAACCTCCAAAGCTTGCACACTGTATGATACCATTTATGTAACATTTTTGGAATGAGAAAACTTTGGAAGTAGAGAACAGATTGGTGATTGGTATGTGGTAGAGATGAGAAGCCAAAGAAGAGAGAGGTTGGGTGGTTATAAGGGCAACAAAAATGATTCTTGTAACTGTTCGGGATCTTGGCTATGGTGGTGGATACAGAAAACCACACATATGATAAATTTGTATGGAACTTCATGAACACACACAAATAAATATAAGTAAAACTAGGCAAACCTGAATAAGACTGGTGGATTGTATCAATGCCAGTATCCTGGTTATGATATTATACAATAGTTCTACAAAGTATTACGCTGGGGAAAGACAGAGCAAAGTGTACAAGGGAGCTCTCTTTGTGTTATTTCTTACAACCCCTTGTGAATCTACAATTATCTCTTTAAAACATTGTTTCAGTGTATTGTTTTACCCAAAGTTGTAAACAGCCCTTTTTTGGTAACATGAATTTCTGTGCCTGATTGCTAAATAGGGAAACATCAGGAAAATGTAGAAGTCACATTGTTTCATTCACAATCTCTCCTAAGCAATAAAAATTAAAATAATTGGGGTGCAGTTAAAATTTCCAACAGAAAAAAGGCAAATGTACTTTGCTGAAGCTAGACCACTTTGGGCTGTATTTCAGCAAAATTAAAAACGGTCCTGGGGTTTCTTCTACAGGGAGGCGTACTCTCAACCTTGAGCAGCTCTCGGCAGCCCACAAGATGCATAGTCCACTGTGGTGACCTGAATGGCAGCTCAACTAATGCAGGACTCCACTTTCGCCCATCCTCACAGTTGCTGAGTAACCTTAGCACTAAGTAAACTACTGTCAGGACTTCTAGATTGTTGCTATCCTGCCTATTTCATATTGCAGGGGCAGCCTCTAACCAGGCTGAGATGCCTAAGTGGTCCAAATTATTATCTCCCCCAAGGACCAATTACTGTTTACCTTACAGCTTTGGTACAGACTTGTATGTGTTCCGAGTTGTCTTTCCTCCAACTTGTTTTCCCATAAATAGGATGATCTGAAGTCCGGGGTGGCCCCTGCCAGTCCTGGGTTAAGTTTTTTGTCTCTGGCATAATTATGAATAGCATCGTCTTTCATTCTCAAAAGTGCCCTAGTTTAGTTGACAAATTATGTGGTTACCATATTTGTAGCTGTATATTTTTAGTGTAATTTTACAGAATGTGAAATTTTCAGGAATACATATATTAAGTTATAGCAAGAAAGCTATACTCACCTGGGTGTACACATGTAGGATAGTAATTCTCCACCTGAGGAATGGGTGTTTTATATATTTATTGTAAGTTGATTGATTTGCATCAGAAAGGAAAATAGAATTCTCATCCTAATGCCAAGTGATGTTAGAAAATGATTCAGAAAGAACCACTTTCATAATTCATTATTCAAGTAAGTGAGTTATATAGAAACTATCAAAACTTTGATAAGGCAAACTAAAAACTGTAACAATTATTTCTATATCTTAGAGATACTTAATATGCAACTCCTCATGTGGAAGGCACCAATCAATCTTGTAATCTCATTTAGAAGTCAGCACACTGACTACTAACTGGCTGCCTGTTTTGTAAATAAATGTTATTGGAACACAGCCATATCCATTTGTTACATGTTATCCGTGGCTTGTTTCTCACTATAATAGCGAAGTAGTTGCAGCAGAAATCATATGTTGCCTACAAAGCCTAAAATGTGTGTCTGGCCATAGAAAAAAAGATTGCTGACTCCTGAGCTAAAACCATGTAAATGTGAAATGCTCCTGTTCTATCATTTTATTTTCTCGAGGCTAAGAGCTGTTAGAAGCATGGGATTTTTTCCCCACTTTTATTGTGACATAGTTGACAGTTATCACTGTATAAGTTTAAGGCATACAGCATGATAGTTTGATTTAATATATTGTAAAATTATTGCCACAATGGGTCCAGGTAACATCCATCTTCCCATACAGATACAATGAAAAAAAGAGAAAAGAAGAAAAACAATGTTTTTCTTGTGATAAGAGCTCATAGGATTTACTCTTTTAACAACTTTTCTATAGCTCATATAGCAGTGTTAGCTGTAATCATCATGTTGTGCATATATCCCTAGGACTTACTTATCTTATAATTGGAAGTGTGTTGCTTCTGACCACCTGACTCCAGTTTCCCTTCACTCCACCCTCTACCTCTGGTAATCACAAGTCTGCTCTCTCTTTCTAGGAGCTTTTGGTTTGTTTGTTTTTTAGATTCCACATTTAAGTGAGATAATACAGTATCTGATTTTCTCTGTCTGACTTATTTTATTTAGCATTTTTCAAGGTCCGTCTGCGTTGTCACATGGTAGGATTTTCTCATTTTGGAAGACTGAACAATATTACATATATATTTGTATATATATATGTATGTATATATACATATATATACATACATATATATATATATATATATATACACCACAACTTCTTTATACATTTATCCATCTGTGGACACTTAGGTTGTTTCCATGTCTTGGCTATTATAAATAATGCTACTATGAACGCAAAGGTGCAGATATTTAAGTGGGTGTTTTCATTTCCTTTGGATATATTCCCAGAAGGGGAATTGCTGGATCGTATGGTAGTTATACTTTGACTTTTTGGAGGAACCACCATACTGTTCTCCATAGTGGCTGTACCAATTTACAACCCCACCAACAGTGCACGGTGGTTCCCTTTTCTCTATATCCATGCCAGCATTTGTTATCTCGTGTCATTTTGAGGATTGCAATTCTAACAGGTGTGAGGTGATACCTCATTGTGGTTTTAATTTGCATTTCCCTAATGACTATTGATGTTGAGCATCTTTTCATGTACCTGTTGATCCTTTGTATATCTTCTTTGAACAGATGTCTATTCGGGCCCTTTCCCCATTTTTTACTTAGATTTTTGTTTGTGTGCTATTGAGTTGTATGAATTTTTAATATATTTTGGATGTTAACCCCTTATCAGATATATGGCTTATAAATATTTTTGGCCATTTCATAGGTTGTCTTTTCAGGTTGTGGATGGTTTCTTTTGTTGGGTAGAAACTTTTTTAGTTTAATATATTCCCACTTGTTTCTTTTTGATTTTGTTGCTTGTGCTTTAGGTGTCATATCCAAAAACTCATTACCAAGACTCATGTCAAGGAGTTTTACTGCTGTTTTCTTCTAGAAGTTTCGTGATTCCAGGTCTTACGTTTAAGTCGTTAATCCATTTTGGATTAATTTTTGTTAGTGGTGTAAAATATGGGTCTAGTTCATTCTTTTACGTGTGAATATCCAGTTCTCCCAGCACCATTTATTTAAAAGACTGCCTTATCTCCGTTGACTATTCTTGGGTCTCTTGTCAAATATTAATTGACTGTATATGCTTGGGTACAAATCCAGGTATATACATCCAGGTAATCTGTTGTAAGTTAAAAGTATCATAAGTCAAAGTGCATTTAACGCACCTAATCCACTGAGCGTCGTAGCTTAACTTCGCCTACCTTAAATGTGCTCATATCACTTACATTTGCCTACAGTTGAGCAGAATCATCTAAAACAAAGCCTATTTTATAATTAAAATATCGATATCTCATGTGATTTATCAAATACTCTACACAAAGTGAAGAATAGAATAGTCGTATGGGTACAGAATGATGATATGTGTACTGGCTGTTTCCCCCTGTGATTATGTGGCGGACTGGGAGCTGTGGCTCACTGCCCCTGCCCAGCATCATGAGACAGTACCTACTTCATATCACCAGCCCAAGAAGAGATCAAAATTCAGAATTCGAAGTTCACTTTCTACTGAATACATAATCGCTTTCATGCCGTTCATCATGAAGTCAAAAAAGTGTTAAGTCGAACCATTGTAAGCTGGGGACTGTCCGTATATAATATTATAGATCATATATAATATATATATATATCATATATGTTGTATAATCATATGTACAATATAATATAGTTTAACATGGATGTGCATTTCTGTGAAATCTCAGAGGAAAGTTCTGGTCATAAGTCTGGCTCCACAGAATCAGATTCTAAGATGAGGATTTACCAGGAAGTTTGGTGGAAGAGTAAAGTCGAGACCAAAGAGGCCACACCCCAGCTTCCACCTTTCCTTTTGCACTCCAGGGCATCTCCCGAGTGTAAACCATGACCTAATGTATCCAAACTCTAGGAAAGGGAGTTGAGTTTTGATTCACCCCAACCAGTCACTTATTGGCTAAACCCTTGTTCTTTCCCTTCACCCCAGAAATGAAAACTCCTAGGCGCTTCTCTCTGAAAAGCAAGCTAAATAACCTGGCATAGTCATCGGAAGAGAATCCTATATAAGATGCATGTGAAACAAACACAGATGCCACAGAAGTTGTGCATAGAAACATAAAAGAGATCAATGGGAATCTGCAAAGGGCACCAATGTAATCCCCTACAATTCTGCGGCAAGAAAATATTTGTACTTCCACTGAGGCATAACCTGGATACTTGTTTTCTAAAAAGATAGACTATCTCATGAAAAGAGAACCGGTTGGGATGGTAACAGAGATCAAAGTGCATAAAATTTTCAGAAGGTTTAAGAAACAGTCAAAACAGTTGCTATCGCATATAATCTAATCAGTGAAGTATAAGGAAAACTCAAAGATCTATTCCTCAATTTAGAAATAAAACAGAGATAGAATTGATCAGAGAGATATGATAATCACACTGTAAAATAATCTTTGACTCAAGTGAGCACTTCTCAGCTCAAAAGACATAAAAAACATTCTATCAACAAAAATGAAATCTATATCTGTCTACATAAAAACGTTTTAAGAGCTTGTAATGCAAAAACAAAGTATAATACTTTTATATATATTCTTGTATTTACTTGTATATATATATATTACAAAAACATTTTAGATTCTAATTTTCTCAACTTTTTATTGGGGAGTAATTTCAACTACACTAGTTAAAACAATTTATACCACAAACACCATTATATTCACTGTGTAAACTAAAAAATGTTAACATCACACGTATTATATAAACTAACATTACGTTGTTTTCTATGATTTTTATTTTGTAAAATTATTTCAGAAGAGAAGAAATGGGGTATATATGTATGTGTGTATATACATAGATCAATACGGTATATATATATTAATATAGATTTATTAATATCTATATAGATACCTATATCTACCAAGATATAGATATCAAAATAGATATTTGTATCTATATCTATCTATATGTTCCATTAGACTAAGTTTTTTTTTCATTTTTAATTAATGACTTCACTTTAAAAATATCAACTAAAAATATCTTAATAACATTCATCTTAATAGTGACTATAAAATTGGCTTATCAAACAATTGTTGAATGGAGTTATATCTATTATTTATAATTTTTTTAATGTAAAAATATTTCTGTACAATTTGCCACAAGATATTTACATTTCATTTATTTAGTTTTAAGATGGTTGACTATGGCAGATGGATGGTTTGTTAAACTGATATTTTTCATCATATAGACATGCCTTGTGAAGTTGAGAATGGATTTGATTTCCACCATCTGCACAAAGATTTTTTTGCATATTTAGCATAGTGTGACATCTAATTTTGTTACTACATTTGCTCTTCATCTTTCTAAATTCAAAGAATTATGATTTATTTAAAATTTTCTATATTATACAGCATTATTCACTCTTTGCAAAGTAGCCTTGAGGATAAAAGATTGAAATTGTTTTCTACTTTACAAGGCAATTATCTGTGTTTTACATTTTTTCAAAAATATTGACAAGCTAAAAGTGAAGAAACAGAAAGTTAACACCAAATTATGTGTCTATATTTAAAAATATAATACTGGACAAAAGGGGAATATCCTTTGCTACACTTTCTCAGCAGTGTATTCCCAAGAAAATATTACATTAGAAAATTAAATTTGATCTTGAAGTCTGGCTTTTTAATTCCGGTTAGAAGTTGAAAGAAAAACACACATCTGTGGTCCTAAGAGTCAATATTGTAGTTTTTGTGGTATTATTGACCCTATTAGTCTAAAGAAATAATGTAGGGAAAAAAATAGATCTGGCATCTAAATTCTTTATACCAAATGAATTTCCCAACTTTGTAAATTTTTATTTATTTATTTATTTGTAAAGGTGGAAGAGAGTTATGTGAAATGTGTGTGAAGTTTTATCTTTGCTTAGGCTACATGTTTGTGTAATCAAGCAGATTCCAGGAGAGCAAAACATTACAGTGGTTTATTCAGAATGTGGCTTTGTGAATTCATCATCGCTGTCATGCTGTACAATAAATGGTGGAAACAAATATTTCCATGATAGAGCAAAACAAAGTACTTTTTATTTCATTAGAATCCTTAAAAATTATAATAAACTAGCAGTATAAAATATATTATATGTGTTATACTTTATTTCTTAAAACCCTAATTCAAATTCAACCAAGATATGTTATAATGAATTTTCAAAAGGTCATATTCTATAGTAAATAAATGCTTGGGCTTGGAATCAGACAGAATGGGCAGTATAGCTTTGCTGAATTCCTTAGTATTTATATTACCCTGTGAAAGTTACTAAAAATCTATAGGCTCATTTTCTGTATCAGAAAATTCTGGATAATAACAGAACCAATCTCACACAATTGTTTTGAACAATAAAACCATTAGCACGTGGAAAATAGCAAAATGTCTAGAAAATAAAGCTGCATAAAATTTAACTATTATTTCACTATGTAGAGTCCATTGTGATCACGGTTTATGTGTATATAATAGGTAACATAAACATTCAATAATCATTAGTTTCATTTAAATGTTATAGTAATTATTTTATATTTCTATATTAAAATTTATATTTTAATCTTATTCAAAGGGATCATTTTTAATTTTAAAAGATAGTCTATTTTCTGTTATGTGCTGAATTGCATCCCTGCAAAATTCATATGTTGAAGTTCTAACCCCCAATAAATCAGAATGTGACTGCACTTGAAGGTAGGCCCTTTAAGGAGATAACTAAGGTTAGATGAGGTCATTCATTAGGATGAGCCTGACTCAATGACTGGTGTCCTTCTAAGAAGAGGAAATTAGTACACAGACACATACATAGGAAGGACCCTATGAAGACAGAATGAAAAGAGCCATCTGCAAACCAAGAAGAGAGGTTCAGAAGAAACCAACCATGCCAACCCCTTCATCTTGGACTTCTAGTCTCCAGAACTGGGAGAAAAAAATTCCTGTTGTTTAAGCCACCTCATCTATGATATATGCGATGGCAGCCTTAGCAACCTAACACGTCTTTTTTCCTTATGCTTTGGGTTTATGTTTTTATTTTTTCCTTGGGAATTATCTGTCTTTTCTAATGGTAATAGTATTTTGCTACTTAATGGAAGTTTTGTTTTTCTACATCTTATTTATTCTGATTCTATATAATATTTAGGCATAGTATAAGAAGAAATAAATATGTGAAAGGGGAAGGAGTTAGAATGTTGGAAGGGGAAATGCATTGTTTCTGTATTTTAAAGTTAGTTACCGACACTAATTTTGTAAATTTGGGGAAATTCAACTTCTATAGTTTTCCCAGTTAAATGTGTATCTCCACTTCCTGGTAGGGTTAATGTATTATTTCTATTACCAGTGCTTAGCAAATCATGACATGTAGGTAGGTAGGCAGATAGATAGATAGGTAAATAGATAGATGTAGATACACACACGCACACACACACACATATACAATATAAAAATTTACCTGAAAAAGACTTTGATGTTAAGAGGATTTTTTTGGATGCTCTAGTATTTTAACTTTAAAATCATTTAAATTTATATTTAGAATCCTGAAGGTGATGTTTAAAGTTTAATTTGCTTGTATTAAAATATCCAATAGTGATTAGAGTAATACTGACTGATTATATCAGGTAGAATTTCATTTTTTTCTAATCCTTATCTAGACAATCTAGATTAAATTTTTTGTATCGTGTCACTTTTTATTTTCTGCATTATTTGTAATGATAAAAATGTGGAGCACATTAAGAATCCATGTGTACCCTCATCCAGGAAAATAATAAGACATCATTGTGTCACTGTACCCAAAAGGATTTGATTAGAATGTTTTTTAAATTGTATTTATGTGATTCTCAACTTAGTAGGGAATTATGTTAGTGGGGAAAAAAGATGCATTAGGGTTAAAGGAAACACTGTACCATATTTTTGTTCATTTAGTGATTTGTTTACATGGTCAAGTTAACTCCCTCTATTTGACTCAATCTCCACGAGAAAGGGGTCGATCTTTACCTTGTTCATTATTTTACTCTTCAGTGTTTTAAACAACACCTGGCACATAATGGACATTATTTGTAGAATTTTAAAAATTATACAAATTGAGAAAATATATATGTGTCAGTCATATTTTCACCTGATAATGATAGAATTTCACATTTCTTTTGATTCCGTTTGGCACTGGCACTTTTAATTTAGAATGGCTAAGCAAAACATGAAGGAAACAATATGTTTCTATGAGATTAAAATAATTTCTGGATTTGTGTTTTGATTAAAATTTCCTAATTTATGTCTACAAAAAAGGGGAAACATACTATTGAGATAATCCAGATAGTTTTCATCAATGATATTTTGATAGAATTCACCATTACTTTGTAATATTAGTATAATAAGAATGACTTATTATTTGCTTCTTATATTTATACATATATTTAGGAAGACTTTCAATATTTGAAAAACATAATTCAATTCATAACTAGACAATAATAACACATGGCTAAGGGAAAGAAACCTTTGGCTTATTGTTTCCCATTTTTTTTTTTTGTCAGTTAAGCCAGATGCTGGAGGCAAGCCCTGCCATCTTCAGCTTCTAGTGATGTATTCATTGTCAAAAGTCCAGATAACCTGGTTAACATCTTCGAGTATCATTTTCACCTGCAGCCAGGTTTTTTCCCCTTGAGGCTTTCTTCCTTGGATCCTGGCCAATGTATCTCAAGACTTCATGAGGATGAGGAAGCAGTATTGATTTTCCTCGTAAACTAATCTTGTGTGAGTCTGGCACTCCTTCCCTTGCTATGAATGGAGGGGCACTGGAGGAAACCAGCTGCAGCACTTGCAAGGCAGAATTGCCTCTTTGGTCTTGACCTGAGCTGAATTCCAAATACTGAAGATAAAAAGGAAAACCGCAATGTAGATAGGCCATCCTTTCAAGGCAGATACACATTCAGGAGTCTCTAAAAGAATGTTCTTGGGAAATAGGGAATTTGCTTGTTAGAGCCAGTGAAGGAGATTCCTTTTATAAGACCTGGTACACTTGTCAGTGAAGATAATGATTACTTATACCAGAGCATTCATGGATTAACCAGGCTGTAAAACTATTTTTGTGTTAAAATTATAAATAGGTGGTGTTATATATATGATATATATATGCATAAACATATATGATGTAGAATAAATACATGAAGATTTTGCCATCTTTGTATTTTATATAAAATCTAAATCAACACTGATATAAAAATAGTTCTTTAATTCAGATAAATTAATGTTAATTAAATCTATTAATTTCTGTGTTGGTGCTAGCATTTTATGGAGGTAGTACCATCTGTTAGCATGAAAAATATTATAAAATTTTACCATTTAAAAATCTATTGACATATGTAGATTTATAATAATATCATCTTTTACTATTTATGTCTCTTGGCTTTATTGACCTTAAGCAAACCTAGACTATAAAGAAAGAAAATTGTGACATCAGGTTCAGCAGAGCTTAAATCTTGGTCTCATCTAGTCTGCTTTGGGGAAGTTGCTTGTTCTTTATTGCCTCAGCTTTTTCTTCGCCCAAAAATAATTACCACAGTGACTACTTTCCCCTACGACACCTATGAAGGACTCATAATAAGTAATAGAAACTACTTTCTCTCTTTAAAACATCCCTGACCACTCAAAATGTTGTGTTACAAAAGGACATAACAAGATTTACAAATTTCATCTTACAAGAAATAAAATGGCTTAATTAATTCACGATGAACTGATGTTTAAATTGCCACACAATTGTGTAGAAGGAATAATGAAAAACTATGTGAGTGTTAGATATTCAATTCATATGTTCCCTATTTGACACATACAAGATTTAAAAATCCTGTGTATATTATGACGCTCATAACAGCTTATTTTCTTTTTAAGTTTTGTTATGTGCTCAGTAGGCAATGACTAATACATGGTATTTTGAACAGGAGCTTTGGGCTCCAATACTGCCGAAAAGTCTCTTCCTCTGACATGAGGACACCACCGTTTCCGCCTCTGCTTTGTCTTAACCTTTACTCTTAGAGTAATTTCACCTCTTCTGAGGTTAGAAATAGTGTGGATGGAGGGAGGCATGCTGGCATGATATTGGACATTGAAAAAAATCATAGTCATTTTCTGTTATTTTTCTGTTGGCATGGATTAGATTTATCACCTAGCCAGGTATCTTGCAGGCACAGCTGCTGCCCAGGGGCCTGAGATGCTCATTCATTCACTCAAAGTTCCAGCGTTACACTGACAAGGAAGACACATCTCAAGGAACACAGGGCCTGGGGTTAGAAGTTTTCCAAAGAGAACATTGAGACTGTGATAAGAAATTTTGGAAATGAAACCCTATTTTCTTCACCAGTTTGCCTATGCTGGGCTCTACATATATGAAACAGATACATTTTCAGTGTCTAGAGCAAATATATTTTTGCAAAGTCTTCAGGCATTCCATTCTCATTTAGACAAATGTTGTATGGCATAACCCACCTTAAATTATTTTTGGAATGTGGAATATGATAGGTCAGGACATGTCATATGAAAAATATACATAACAAGTAAATTAAAAGATGAATATAAAAAGAAATACATATATAAATTGCTTAGTAAGCTACTTACCACCATTAAAACATGATTGAATATAATGTGGGAGGTACCTTGGCAATATCAACTGAACATTTTTTTCCTACTAAACTATTTGACCCTACTCCACCTACTGTTTTCCCCCGCTCTGTCCTATAATAAGATATAAAATGTTTTGATTTTGTGTATCATTAACTTCAGCTAACTCTCTTCTCTTTTATAGAATATGCAAAAAATCATGGAATCATCTGGAATCGGAGGTATGTTCAGTGTATTTACTATGTAATATATAAAAGATTTAAATTTGTATGTGTATCATTACCATCCTAGTAGTCCATTTTCCTTTAAATTTTGTTTGAAAAAGCTTATTTAAAAAGCTGTATTCCCCCATTTATTGTACTTTCATGCACACGTCTCCCTAATTCAATCTTCACATGGCAGCCAAAAGAATCTGTTAAAACAGAAATGTGCTTACATAACTCCTACTTAAACCATTCAGTAGCTTCTACTGTGATTAGAGTAAGATCCAAAATATTTACATGATACAATATTATTTAAATTGTGTCTCCCAAGTGCCCTTTCCCTTTTCAAATGAATAGTCACATCTATTTTCTTTGTTTTTTGAACACTTTTCAGTATATCCCCCAAATTCCAACTCTAGTTTGGTGGTTCTTATGGGACTGACCCTCTGTGGCCACAGTAATGAACGCATGTGACCTTATTTAGGACAACCAGGAGTTTACAAGGATTTTTATTTTATATATTGTATGTGAGTATATAAAGTCTTTTTTCTCCTGTAACACGAGGAGTGACCCTGGCTCCTGACTCAGGAAGAAAGGCTATCTGTTGGAATAAAGAGAGAAACGGAATGAATGCTGGTGGCTTTTCAATTCTGGGTTCTGGTCCCTGAAGTGACCTGAACAGTCTTGGTTTCAACCTTCTTATAGCTTTACTTCATTGATTATTGCTTTGGTTTCATTGGCTATCGATAATCTTCTGTTATTCCCATTTTTACTCAATATTCTTTTATCATAGTTTTATCATGTACCAGAAAGATGAAATAATATAACAGCATAAATTTTTAAAGTATTATGTACTGTTAAAATTAGAGAAGGATTCCACTTCTGGCTGCATTAGTTTATATCCAATTTATTTGGGGGAATTTATCTGATCTCTCCTTGCCCTCATATGAAAAAATGGGATAACAATGATTTTTAATAATATATTTCTCAATCTTTTGAATGACTTCTCCTTATGGAACTTGGGTTACAGATTCCTTGATATACAACATTTGTACTGCCTCGTCCTATATGCTTCATATATTTTTCTCTGTTATTCCACCTCTCTAACTCTTTTTACTGTCCTTAGAAAGGCTACAGGTTCTTTCCCCTATCAGAGTGCTTTAAATAATCATAAATGTGAAAGATTGAATTTGACCATTTATTCCAAGTCTCATATATTTATACACAGAGTTAAACAGACTCATATTAATGGTTCTCAATAAATGTATTTGAATAACTAAATTCTGAACACAACAAAATGCCACAATATGGTTGGACCTCAATGTGTCTAAACTGGGTGTTAGTTTTATATACTGTGTTACATTTGACAGGGTGGGTCTAACTAAAGCAATGACTTAGTCAAAATGCACAACAATAAGTCTAAGCTAGTCCTAAGGACATTAGTTTTGATGAATGCCTCAATGGAAGAAAATGAAAGATCGTAAGGGCTTAAACCTATTGCCTAAAAAACTTCATTGCTTTTAACTTACCTGAATTAAGTCCTAAGTATTGAGTTATTGCCTGGTTCAGTAATTAAATCAGTTAGGATATGTTTGGTGGTAAGTAACAGAAAACTTATCTGCAGAGAATATTTATTACTTATATGTCAAAAATCTTTAGGGTTGATTCAGCAATTTAATATCATACAAATTCTCGTTCCCTCACTCCTTTTAATTTTCCAACTTTAGTGGTTTGGCGTTATCACCCTTCAAGTTTACAAAAGGACTGCCACGTTTTCAAACATGAGATTGTCACACCTCAGTATTCTAAAAATAAGGAAACAAAGAATTTGGAGAAGGAGGGGACAGGCACCTAGAGAAACATAAAGACTTTCTCCTCATCTCAATTTTGCATATCATCAAAAATAAAAATTTTTCCCTTTAAGTCTAGGTAATGGCTATTCAACCTCTAGCCTAAAGGATGCCACTATTGGCTTAAGCATTAAACAGCTAAATATTTGGAGGTCTTTAAAAGTGTTGATACTGGCTTGTATCCTTAACCAATTAGTCCAAAACCTCCAGGGCATCAGCATTCCATAAAAGTTCCTCAGGTGAATATAATGTGCCCCTGGTTATGAGATACACCGGTTAAAGCATAATGTAATCCATCCCCTTTATCAGAGAACATTTTACCAGAATAAAATGGGAGTTCTGTAAGCAAGGAAGAAATAGGGATAATGAATCCAAGTATGAATATCATTCAGAACCTTAATATAAAACACACCTATGACATCTCACCTGCTTCAACTGGGCCTGAAGGAAACTAAAGCTCTAAAAGAGGTTTTACCCTAAGAAAACATCTCTGAATCCTTTCAAAAACATTCTAGGAAATAAATCTTAAAAATTTATCTTCATGAGAGCCAAAGTTAGCACCAAGAATATGACTTACGATGAATTACAATGACTGTGTGCTTATGATAAGAGTGGGTATGTGTTTCATGAGCCTAAGGGGCAGAAAGCCTATATCTGAATGAAAATGCTATTTTTCATTACTTCATCCTCAAGATCCCAAACTTACAGCAGAAAAACAAAGCCATTGTATTTTAACAATCTTAAAAATAACATTTCAATCAGAATTTTAACTTCTGATTCAAGATCTAGTTTGCTGTCCAAGCCAGGTTTATTCTTGTAAATAAATGGTGATTTAAAATGTAAACAACGAAATGATCACGTAATTATAGTAATTCAAAACCTAGACAATATAAGACAAAATATGATTTTTGAAGTCTATATATTTATTCTTTAAAGTATTTATATTTATACATAAATTTGTATGTTGTTTGGTGATAACTGCAGCACATACTTGGTTTAATGTTTAAAGAAGGTATTGTGTGGTTGTTCACCATGTAGAAGATCACTGCCAAATACCAAATGATGTGTGTTGACCAGCTACTGGGGTAAAATGTAAGTTAATAGAGAAATAGTGAGAGAGTAAACAAAGAGGGAAAAGTAAAGTGAAGGAAAACAAAACAAAACAAAGCAAAATGAAACAAAAACCCTAAAATGTTGCTGCCCAAGTCTGTACTTGAACAAATGAAGAAGCTGATGAAATCTATGGTGTGCAAACATATTCCAAACAGATGATAATACTAATGCTTGAGGCTAGTCACAGAAAGAAGAAAGTTGAAATGAATAACAAGTCAAAGGAGAGAAAAAAAGTCTTTCATTAACAATGAGTTAATCCTACAATATTTTGTAAAAATTTTAAATCAAAATTCATTCTAGAAAGACAAATACCGTATGCTAACACATATATATGGAATCTAAGAAAAAAAAAATGTCATGAAGAACCTAGGGGTAGGACGGGAATAAAGACACAGACCTACTAGAGAATGGACTTGAGGATATGGGGAGGGGGAAGGGTAAGCTGTGACAAAGTGAGAGAGTGGCATGGACATATGTACACTACCAAACGTAAAATAGATAGCTAGTGGGAAGCAGCCTCATAGCACAGGGAGATCAGCTCGGTGCTTTGTGACCACCTAGAGGGGTGGGATAGGGAGGGTGGGAGGGAGACGCAAGAGGGAGGGGATATGGGGATATATGTATATGTATAGCTGATTCACTTTGTTATAAAGCAGAAACTAACACACCATTGTAAAGCAATTATACTCCAATAAAGATGTTAAAATATATATATATAACAATAAAAAAATTCATTCTAAAATATGGCACAAATGAACCTATCTACAACACAGAAACAGACTCACAGACATAGAGAACAGACTTGTGGTTGCCAAGGGGGAGAGGGGTGGGGGAGGGAAGCATTGGGAGTTTGGGATTAGCAGCTGTAAACTTTTATATACAGGATGGATAAACAACAAGGTCCTACTGTAGAGCACAGGGAACTATATTCAATATCCTGTGATAAACCATAATGGAAAAGAATACTATAAAAAAGAATGTCTATTTGCATATAACTGAGTCACTTTGCTGTACAGCAGACATTGGCACAGCATAGTAAATCACGTATACTTCAATAAAAAACAAAAAAATTTTTTAAAGTTCTAAATAAATTCCTATTGTGGAAAAAAATCAGAAGTGTCACATAAATAATCTTAAATAAAAGATTTCAATTTTTTTAATTTATACACATAGATTTTAAAAATGTATAAACGTATTTTATATATCAGTCATACTTGTAATGTTATTTTTTAGTGGAGTAAAAATATTCATTGAGAATTTTTCAGGTGTCCCAAACTGACAAACGTGTTCAAGGAACATGTCTCAGAGCAGCATCTTTTCTTAGAGGTTTTAGGGACATTTTAATTTTAATCGGTTCTTAAGTCAAGCATCTCTGAGAAATATTCACCTGAAAAATTAATGAAATCTCATACAGAAGTCAATGAGTTTCAAATAATCTTCTGCATACTTTTTAAAAACAAGTGATAAAGCATTAAAATATTAAAATTTTAATATATTTATGGTTTTTATAAACATTGTGGCTCCTATTGATATGCTTTATCTGGTTTCAAAATCTATACATTAAATTGCTTAGCAGGTAATCATAAATAAATACTTACATGACACTTTTAATTTCTTTACTTGAAATATTTTAATCCTGATGACTATTTCAAATACTAAGTAGAAAGGTGAAATCATCTCTTAGAGATTAAAAGAATCTATTATTTAAAATATAGAACATTAAAAAATAGACTGTGAATAAGAACTTACAAATAGTCTCATAAAAAAGGATGAAAGAAAAAGTGAATTTAAATTAATGATCAAATCTATATAAAATTTAGTGTCTTTAATAGTATACTTTAATTTGCATTCTAAGATTTCAGAAACAAGAATGACAGTAGAAAATGATAAAAATCGGCTAATGGTTTATAAAAGTACAGGCAAACATCACTCAGAAATAGTAACTCAATATATTTACCATGAACTCATCCATCTGTTGGTAATCTTGCATTTATTATAAACAAAACTGTGTCCAAATTTGAAAGAAATGCTGATAAAAAGCAAATTAATCTTTTTTTAAAAAGTTGATATGTGCCTCGACAATTTTTCTAAAATCATTATTACAAAAATGAGATGAAAAATAATAATACAGTATTTGGAATGGAAAGTTATATTTTTTTCCTTTAAAGTGATTTAAAATATTTGAAGAGAAATTACTTCGCCATTTTATATTAACTCAGAGTTGTTATTGTTTGCTGTTGGACATGAGTTCTGACAATAACTGATCTTTCTTAATCAGTGATGTTTTTGTAAAATTTTTGCCCATTTAGACTTTTCTTATGTGATTAACCGAAAAGTTAGGACAGACAAAGTTATATGTGCCTAGGCTGACACAATTTTAAGCTAGAGGTCCTATGAAAGGAGGAACAGTAGGGGAGAAATAAAATTAGAATAGTGTCTCAACATGATCACTCTGCCATGCAACCAACTAAATAATTGATTTTTTTTAACATCTTTATTGGAGTATAATTGCTTCACAATTGTGTGTTAGTGTCTGCTTTATAACAAAGTGAATCAGCTATACAACATCTTTATTGGAGTATAATTGCTTTACAATGGTGTGTTACTTTCTGCTGTATAACAAAGTGAAACAGCTATACATATACATGTATCCCCATATCTCCTCCCTCTTGTGTCTCCCTCCCACCCTGCCATCCCACCCCTCTAAGTGGTCACAAAGCACCGAGCTGATCTCCCTGTGCTATGCGGCTGCTTCCCACTAGCTATCTATTTTACATTTGGTAGTATATATAAGTCCATGCCACTCTCTCACTTCACCCTAGCTTACCCTTCCCCCTCCCCGTGTCCTCAAGTCCATTCTGTAGTAGGTCTGTGTCTTTATTCCTGTCCTGCCCCTATGTTCTTCAGAACATTTTTTTTTTAGAGTCCATATATATGTGTAAGCATATGGTATTTTTTTTTCTCTTTCTGACTTACTTCACTCTGTATGACAGACTCTAGGTCCATCCACCTACTACAAATAACTCAATTTCGTTTCTTTTTATGGCTGAGTAATATTCCATCGTATACATGTGCCACATCTTCTTTATCCATTCATCTGTCGGTGGACACTTAGATTGCTTCCATGACCTGGCTATTGTAAAGAATGTTGCAATGAACATTGGGGTGTATGTGGCTTTTTGAATTATGATTTTCTCAGGGTATATGCCCAGTAGTGGGATTGCTGGATCGTATGGTAGTTCTATTTTTAGTTTTTTAAGGAACCTCCATACTGTTCTCCATAATGGCTGTATCAATTTACATTTCCACCAACAGTGCAGGAGGGTTCCCTT
>NC_041220.1:135874518-135876607 GCF_002837175.3 Physeter macrocephalus | reverse complement strand
TTTGGTTTTATTTCCATTTCTCTAGGAGGTGGGTCAAAAAGGATCTTGCTGTGATTTATGTCATAGAGTGTTCTGCCTCTGTTTTCCTCTAAGAGTTTGATGGTGTCTGACCTTACATTTAGGTCTTTAATCCATTTTGAGTTTATTTTTGTGTATGGTGTTAAGGAGTGTTCTAACTTCATTCTTTTACATGTAGCTGTCCACTTTTCCCAGCACCACTTATTGAAGAGGCTGTCTTTTCTCCATTGTATATTCTTGCCACCTTTGTCATAGATAAGGTCACCATATGTGTGTGGGCTTATCTCTGGGCTTTCTATCCTGTTCCATTGATCTACATTTCTGTTTTAGTGCCAGTACCATACTGTCTTGATTACTGTAGCTTTGTAGTATGGTCTGAAGTCAGAAAGCCTGATCCTCCAGCTCCATTTCTCTTTCACAAGATTGCTTTGGCTCTTCGGGGTCTTTTGTGTTTCCATACAAATTCTGAATTTTTTTGTTCCAGTTCTGTGAAAAATGCCATTGGTAGTTTGATAGGGATTGCACTGAATCTGTAGATTGCTTTTGGTAGTAGGGACATTTTCACAATGTTGATTCTTCCAATCCAAGAGCACGGTATATCTCTCCATTTGTTTGTATCATCTTTAATTTCTTTCATCAGTGTCTAATAGTTTTTTGCATAGAAGTCTTTTGTCTCCTTAGGTAGGTTTATTCCTAGGTGTCTTATTCTTTTTGTTGCAGTGGTAAATGGAAGTGTTTCCTTAATTTCTCTTACAGATTTTTTGTCATTGGTGTATAGGAATGCAAGAGATTTCTGTGCATTAATTTTGTATTCTGCTACTTTACCAGATTCATTTATTAGCTCTAGTAGTTTTATGGTAGCATCTTTAGGATTCTCTATGTATAGTATCATGTCATCTGCAAACAGTTACAGCTTTACTTCTTCTTTTCCAACTTGGAATCCTGTTATTTCTTTTCCTTCTCTGATTGCTGTGGATAAAACTTCCAAAACTATGTTGAATAATCGTGGTGAGAGTGGGCAACCTTTTCTTTTTCCTGATCTTAGTGGAAATGGTTTCAGTTTTTCACCATTAAGAGCAATGTTGGCTGTGGGTTTGTCATATATGACCTTTATTATGTTGAGGAAAGTTACCTCTATGCCTACTTTCTGGAGTGTTTTTATCATAAATGGATGGCTATTGAATTTTGTCAAAAGATTTTTCTGCATTATTGCGATGATCATATGGTTTTTCTCCTTCAGTTTCTTAATATGGTGTATCACATTATTGATTTGTTTATATGGAAGAATCCTTGCACTCCTGGGATAAACCCCACTTGATCATGGTGTATGATCCTTTTAATGTGCTGTTGGATTCTGTTTGCTAGTATTCTGTTGAGGATTTTTGTATCTATGTTCATCAGTGATATTGGTCTGTAGTTTTCTTTCTTTGTGACATGTTCATCTGGTTTTGGTATCAGGGTGATGGTGGCCTCGTAGAATGAGTTTGGAAGTGTTCCTCCCTCTGCTATATTTTGCAAGAGTTTGAGAAGGATAAGTGATAGCTCTTCTCTAAATGTTTGATAGAATTCGCCTGTGAAGCCATCTGGTCCTGGGCTTTTCTTTGTTGGAAGATTTTTTTATCACAGTTTCAATTTCAGTGCTTGTGATTGGTCTGTTTATATTTTCTATTTCTTCCTGGTTCAGTCTCGGAAGGTTGTGCTTTTCTAAGAATTTGTCCATTTCTTCCAGGTTGTCCATTTTATTGGCATATAGTTGCTTGTAGTAATCTCTCATGATCCTTTGTATTTCTGCAGTGTCAGTTGTTACTTCTCCTTTTTCATTTCTAATTCTATTGATTTCAGTCTTCTCCCTTTTTTTCTTGATGTGTCTAGATAATGGTTTATCAATTTTGTTTATCTTCTCAAAGAATGGCTTTAATTTTGTTGATCTTTGCTATTGTTTCCTTCATTTCTTTTTCATTTATTTCTCATCTGTTCTTTATGATTTCTTTCCTTCTGCTAACTTTGGAATTTTTTTGTTCTTCTCTCTCTAATTGCTTTATGTGTAAGGTTAGGTTGTTTATTTGAGATG
>NC_041220.1:135868347-135874047 GCF_002837175.3 Physeter macrocephalus | reverse complement strand
TGTGGTCGGAAAAGATACTTGATACGATTTCAATTTTCTTAAATTTACCAAGGCTAGATTTGTGACCCAAGATATGATCTATCCTGGAGAATGTTCCATGAGCACTTGAGAAAAATGTGTATTCTGTTGTTTTTGGATGGAATGTCCTATAAATATCAATTAAGTCCATCTTGTTTAATGTATCATTTAAAACTTGTGTTTCCTTATTTATTTTCATTTTGGATGATCTGTACATTGGTGAAAGTGGGGTGTTAAATTCCCCTACTATGATTGTGTTACTGTCGATTTCCCCTTTTCTGGTTGTTAGCACTTGCCTTGTGTATTGAGGTGCTCCTAGGTTGGGTGCATAAATATTTAAAATTGTTATATCTTCTTCTTGGATTGATCACTTGATCATTATGTAGTGTCCTTCTTTGTCTCTTATAATAGTCTTTATTTTAAAGCCTATTTTGTCTGTTATGAGAATTGCTACTCCAGCTTTCTTTTGATTTCCATTTGCATGGAATATCATTTTCCATCCCTTCACTTTCAGTCTGTATGTGTCCCTAGGTCTGAAGTTGGTCTCTTGTAGATGGCATATATACGGGTCTTTTTTTTTTTTTTTAATCCATTCAGCCAGTCTCTGTCATTTGGTTGGAGCATTTAATCCATTTATATTTAAGGTAGTTATCAATATGTATGTTCCTATTACCATTTTCTGCATTTAATCCATTTACATTTAAGGTAGTTATCAATATGTATGTTCCTATTACCATTTTCTTAATTGTTTTGGGTTTGTTATTGTAGGTCTTTCCTTCTCTTGTGTTTCCTGCGTAGAGAAGTTCCTTAAGCATTTGTAAATCTAGTTTGCTGGTGCTAAATTCTCTTAGCTTTTGCTTGTCTGTAAAGGTTTTAATTGCTCCGTCAAATCTGAATGATATCCTTGCTGGGTAGAGTAATCTTGGTTGTAGGTTTTTCCCTTTCATCACTTTAAATATGTCCTGCCACTTCCTTCTGGCTTGCAGAGTTTCTGCTGAAAGATTAGCTGTTAACCTTATGGGGATTACCATATTTTTTTGTTTTTCCCTTGCTGTTTTTAATATTTTTTCTTTGTATTTAATTTTTGATAGTTTGATTAATATGTGTCTTGGTGTGTTTCTTCTTAGCTTTATCCTGTATGGGAATCTCTGTGTTTCCTGGACTTGATTAACTATTTTCTTTCTCATATTAGGGAAGTTTTCAACTATAATCTCTTCAAATATTTTCTCAGTCCCTTTCTTTTTCTCTTCTTCTTCTGGGACCCCTTTAATTCGAATGTTGGTGCTTTTAATGTTGTCCTCTTTTTCTCTTCTTCTTCTGGGACCCCTTTAATTTCAATGTTGTTGCATTTAATGTTGTCCCAGAGGTCTCTGAGACTGTCCTCAATTCTTTTCATTCTTTATTCTTCATTCTGCTCTGCAGTAGTTATTTTCACTATTTTATCTTCCAGGTCACTTATCCGTTCTTCTGCCTCAGTTTTTTTGCTATTGATTCCTTATAGAGAATTTTTTATTTCATTTATTTTGTTTTTCATTATTGTTTATTTGCTCTTTAGTTCCTCTAGGTCCTTGTTAAACGTTTCTTGTATTTTCTCCATTCTATTTCCAAGATTTTGGTTCATCTTTACTATCATTACTCTGAATTCTTTTTCAGGTAGACTCCCTATTTCCTCTTCATTTGTTTACTCTGGTGCGTTTTTACCTTGCTCCCTCATCTGCTGTGTGTTTCTCTGTCTTCTCATTTTGCTTAACTTATTGTGTTTGGAGTCTCCTTTTCACAGGCTTCAGGTTCGTAGTTCCTGTTGTTTTGGGTGTCTGCCCTCAGTGGCTAATGTTGGTTCAGTGGGTTGTGTAGGCTTCCTGGTGGAGGGGACTAGTGCCTGTGTTCTGGTGGATGAGTCTGGATCTTGTCTTTCTGGTGAGCAGGTCCACGTCTGTTGGTGTGTTTTGGGGTGTCTGTGACCTTATTATGAATTTCGGCAGCCTCTCTGCTAATGTGTGGGGTAGTGTTCCTGTCTTGATAGTTGTTTGGCATAGGGTGTCCAGCACTGTAGCTTGCTGGTCTCTGAGTGGAGCTTGCTCTTGGCATTGAGATGGAGATCGCTGGGCGAGCTTTCACCGTTTGATATTACGTGGAGCTAGGAGGTCTCTGGTGGACCAATGTCCTGTATTCGGCTCTCCCACCTCAGAGGCATAGGCCTGACACCCGGCCGGAGCACCAAGACCCTGTAATCCACATGGTTCAGAAGAAAAGGGAGAAACAAAGAAAGAATGAAAAACACAAAATAAAGTTATTAAAATAAAAAAAATATTGAAAATTAAAAAAAATTAAAAGTAATAAAAAAAAGAAAAGAAAAACGGACAGACAGAACCCTAGGAGAAATGGTAAAAGCAAAGCTATAGAGACAAAATCAGACACAGAATCATACACATACACAGTCACAAAAAGAGAAAAAGGAAAAAATATATATTTATTGTTGCTCCCAGCATCCACCGCCTCAATTTTGGGATGATTCCTTGTCTATTCAGGTATTCCACAGATGCAGGGTACATCAAGTTGACTGTGGAGATTTAATTTGCTGCTCCTGAGGCTGCTGGGATAGATTTCCCTTTCTCTTCTTTGTTCGCACGGCTCCTTGGGTTCAGCTTTGTATTTGGCCCTGTCTCTGCGTGTAGGTCACCTGAGGGCGTCTGTTCCTGCCCTGACAAGATGGGGTTAAAGGAGCCGCTGATTCGGGGGCTCTGGCTCACTCAGGCCAGGGGGGAGGGAGGGGTATGGATGCGGGTTGAGCCTGCGGCGGCAGAGGCCTGCATGACATTGCACCAGCCTGAGGCGTGTCGTGTGTTCTCCTGGGGAAGTTGTCCTTGGATCACGGGACCCTGGCAGTGGCGGGCTGCACAGGCTCCCGGGAGGGGAGGTGTGGATAGTGACCTGTGCTTGCACACAGGCTTCTTGGTGGCGGCAGCAGCAGCCTTAGCATCTCATGCCCGTCTCTGGGGTCCGCGCTGATTGCCGCGGCTCATGCCCGTCTCTGGAGCTCGTTTAGGCGGTGCTCTGAATCCCCTCTCCTTGCGCACCCCGAAACGATGGTTTCTTGCCTCTTAGGCAGGTCTAGAGTTTTTCCCAGACTCCCTCCCGGCTAGCTGTGGCACACTAGCCCCTTCAGGCTGTGTTCACGCAGCCAACCCCAGTCCTCTCCCTGGGATCCGACCGAAGCCCGAGCCTCAGCTCCCAGCCCCCACCCGCCCCAACGGTGAGCAGACAAGCCTCTTGGGCTGGTAGGTACTGGTCAGCACTGATCCTCTGTGCGGGAATCTCTCCGCTTTGCTCTCCGCACCCCTGTGGCCGCGCTCTCCTCCGCAGCTCCGAAGTTTCCCCTCTGCCACCCAAGTCTCCACCCGCGAAGGGGCTTCTAGTGTGTGGAAACCTTTCCTCTTTCACAGCTCCCTCCCACTGGTTCAGGTCCCGTCCCTATTCTTCTGTCTCTGTCTTTTCTTTTTTCTTTTGCCCTACCCAGGTACGTGGGGAGTTTCTTGACTTTGGGGATGTCTGAGGACTTCTGCCAGCGTTCAGTAGGTGTTCTGTAGGAGATGTTCCACATGTACATGTATTTCTGATGTATTTGTGGGGAGGAAGGTGATCTCCACGTTTTACTCCTCCGCCATCTTGAAGGTCTCCAATAATTTATTTTTAGAGATTAAGTTAAAGATTGAAAACTACTAGAGAGAAGAAAAAGATGTCAGAAATAAGGAGAGATAAACCCAGTGGAAGAATATGTACACATCTCCTGGTACATTTCACGTTGTAAGAATAAAATGAATTTTATGTAACAAAATATCAGAAAAAATAAAGACATTTGATAAATATTTATCATTACTATAAACATGATTAAAGTAGATAATAATAAATAAATATCTCTTTATAAGGGATACAGAAAACACAACAAAATAAAATGAAAATGTATTGTATTTGAATGGGTAATTATATTTAATAATTACCAAATATAATATAAATAATTATATTTAATAATTTAAAAACCAAAAAGAGGTTTACTTACAGGGGTATTATTTGCAATTTAAAGCAATATCCCTTGTTGTTGTTGTTTTGCTTTTCACTTTGACTTTCTAGGTTCATTCCATTGATCTACATGTCTTCCCTCACTCAAATGCCACACTGTCTTTATTAATATAAAGTTATACGCATCTTGAAGTCAGGTATAAATCCAGAAAGAGGTTTACTTACAGGGGAATTATTTGCAATTTAAAGCAATACCCGTTTGTTGTTGTTGTTTTGCTTTTCACTTTGACTTTCTATGTTCATTCCATTGACCTATATGTCTTCCCTCACTCAAATGCCACACAGTCTTTATTAATATAAATTTATACGCATCTTGAAGTCAGGTATAAATGCTTGATTTCTTTCTTTCTTTATTTCTTTCAAGATTTGGACATCTAGGTCTTTTGTATTTCCATGTAAATCTGGGAAACAGATTTGATTACTACCAAAAAGAAAAAAAGCTTACTGGGATTGTATTGAATCTATCTTTCATTTTGAGGAGAGGTGATTTCTTTTTTTTTTTTTTTAACATGATGTTGGCTAAATATGAGAAAAAATTCTCTTTAATTTGTTATGCTGTTAGGACAGGCAGAGGGTGAAAAGGAAAATTTTTCTTTATTTTTTAGGCTTTTATTTATTTTTTTATTTATATTTTTTATTTGTTTTTTTCTTAATTTTATTTTATTTATTTTTTTATACAGCAGACTCTTATTACATCAATTTTATACACATCAGTGTATACATGTCAATCCCAATTGCCCAATTCATCACACCACCACCACCACAGCCCTGCGGCTTTCCCCCCTCGGTGTCCATACGTTTGTTCTCTACATCTGTGTCTCAATTTCTGCCCTGAAAACTGGTTCATCTGTACCATTTTTCTAGGTTCCACATATATGTGGTAACATACAATATTTGTTTTTCTTTTACTGACTTACTTCACTCTGTATGACAGCCTCTAGATCCATCCACGTCTCAACAAATGACCCGATATCGTTCCTTTTAATGGCTGGGTAATATTCCATTGTATATATGTACCACAACTTCTTTATCCATTCATCTGTCAATGGGCATTTAGGTTGCTTCCATGACCTGGCTATTGTAAATAGTGCTGCAATGAACATTGGGGTGCATGTGTCTTTTTGAATGATGGTTTTCTCTGGGTATATGCCCAGTAGTGGGATTGCTGGGTCATATGGTAATTCTATTTACATTTTTTTAAGGAAGTTTTGATTTGCATTTCTCTAATAATTAGTGATGTTGAGCAGCTTTTCATGTGCTTCTTGGCCATCTGTATATCTTCTTTGGAGAAATGTCTATTTAGGTCTTCTGCCCATTTTTGGATAGGGTTCTTTGTTTTTTTAATATTGAGCTGCATGAACTATTTATATACTTTGGAGATTAACCATTTGTGCGTTGGTTTGTTTGCAAATATTTTCTCCCTTCTGAGGGTTGTCTTTTCATCTTGTTTATGGTTTCCTTTGCTGTGCAAAAGCTTTGAAGTTTCATTAGGTCCCATTTGTTTATTTTTGTTTTTATTTCCCTTACTCTAGGAGGTGGATCAAAAAAGATCTTGCTATGATTTATGTCAAAGAGTATTCTTCCTATGTTTTCCTCTAAGAGTTT
>NC_041220.1:135867138-135867905 GCF_002837175.3 Physeter macrocephalus | reverse complement strand
TTCTTTCATCAGTGTCTTATAGTTTTCTGCATACAGGTCTTTTGTCTCCCTAGGTAGGTTTATTCCTAGGTATTTTATTCTTTTTGTTGCAATGTTAAATGGGAGTGTTTCCTTAATTTCTCTTTCAGATTTTCCATTATTAGTGTATAGGAATGCAAGAGATTTCTGTGCATTAATTTTGTATTCTGCAACTTTACCAGATTCATTGACTAGCTCTAGTAGCTTTCTGATGGCATCTGTAGGGTTCTCTATGTATAGTATCATGTCATCTGCAAACAGTGACAGTTTTCTTTTTCTTTTCCAATTTGTAGTCCCTTTATTTATTTTTCTTCTCTGATTGCCATGGCTAGGATTTCCAAAACTATGTTGAATAATAGTGGTGAGAGTGGACATCCTTGTCTTGTTCCTGATCTTAGAGGAAATGCTTTCAGTTTTTCACCATTGAGAATGATGTTTGCTGTGGGTTTGTCGTATATGGCTTTTATTATGTTGAGGTAGGTTCCCTCTATGCCCACTTTCTGGAGAGTTTTTATCATAAATGGGTGTTGAATTTTGTTAACACCGTTTTCTGCATCTACTGAGATGATCCTACGGTTTTTATTCTTCAATTTGTTAATATGGTATATAACGTTGATTGATTTGTGTATATTGAAGAATCCTTGCACCCCTGGGATAAATCCCACTTGATCATGGTGTATGATCATTTTAATGTGCTGTTGGTTTCTGTTTGCTAGTATTTTGTTGAGGATTTTTGCATCTATATTCAT
>NC_041220.1:135865113-135866661 GCF_002837175.3 Physeter macrocephalus | reverse complement strand
CTGGCCTGATCTTCATGATTTCTTTCCTTCTACTAATTTTGGGTTTTGTTTGTTCTTCTTTCTCTAGTTCCTTTAGGAGTAAGTTTAGATTGTTTATTTGAGATTTTTCTTATTTCTTGAGGTAGCCTTGTATAGCTATAAACTTCCCTCTTAGAACTGCTTTTGCTGCATCCCATAGATTTTGGATCATCATGTTTTCATTGTCATTTGTCTAAAGGTATTTTTTGATTTCCTCTTTGATTTCTTCAATGATCTCTTGGTTATTTACTAACGTGTTGTTTTGCCTCCATATGTTCATGTTTTTTACGTTGTTTTCCCTGGAATTCATTTCTAATCTCATAACATTGTGGTCAGAAAAGATGCTTGATATGATTTCAATTTTCTTAAATTTACTGGGGCTTGATTTGTCTCCCAAGATGTGATATATCCTGGAGAATGTTCTATGTGCACTTGAGAAGAAAGTGTAATCTTCTGTTTTTGGATGGAATGTCCTATAAATTTCAATTAAATCTCTCAGGTCTATTGTGTCATTTAAAGCTTCTGTTTCCTTATTTATTTTCATTTTGGATGATCTGTTATCTTTTTCCATCCCCTCACTTTCAGTCTGTATGTGTCTGTAGGTCTGAAGTGGGTCTCTTGTGGACAGCATATATATGGGTCTTGTGTTTGTATCCATTCAGCAAACCTGTGTCTTTTGGTTGGAGCATTTAATCCATTCACGTTTAAGGTAATTATCGATATGTTTGTTCCTATTACCATCTTCTTAATTGTTTTGTGTTTGGTTTTGTGGGTCCTTTTCTTCTCCCGTGTTTCCCACTTATAGAAGTTTCTTTAGCATTTGTTGTAGAGCTGGTTTTGTGGTGCTGAATTATCTTAGCTTTTGCTTGTTTGTAAAGCTTTTGATTTCTCCATCGAATCTGAATGTGATCCTTGCCTGGTAGAGTAATCTTGGTTGTAGGTTCTTCCTTTTCATCGCTTTAAGTATATTATGCCACTCCTTTCAGGCTTGTAGAGTTTCTGCTGAGAAATCAGAGGTTAACCTTATGGGAGTTCCCTTGTATGTTATTTGTCATTTTTCCCTTTCTGCTTTCAATAACTTGTCTTTGTCTTTAATTTTTGACAATTTGATTACTATGTGTCTTGGCATGTTTCTTCTTGGGTTTATCCCGTATGGGACTCTCTGTGCTTCCTGGACTTGGGTGGCTATTTCCTTTCCCATATTAGGGAAGTTTCCGACTATAATCTCTTCAAATATTTTCTCTGGTTCTTTCTTTCTCTCTTCTCCTTCTGGGACCCCTATAATGCGAATGTTGTGTTTAATGTTGTCCCCGAATTCTCTTAGGCTGTCTTCATTTCTTTTCATTCTTTTTTCTTTATTCTGTTCCGCAGTAGTGGATTCCACCATTATGTCTTCCAGGTCACTTATACGTTCTTCTGCCTCAGTTATTATACTGTTGTTTCCTTCTAGTGTAGTTTTCATTTCAGTTATTGTATTGTTCATCTCTGTTTGTTTGTTCTTTAATTCTTCTAGGTCTTTGTTAATCATTT
>NC_041220.1:135860355-135864464 GCF_002837175.3 Physeter macrocephalus | reverse complement strand
TCTGCTGATGGGTGGGGCTGAGTTCCCTCCCTGTTGATTGTTTGGCCTGAGGCAACCCAGCACTGGAGCCCACAGGCTCTTTGGTGGGGCTAATGGCAGACTCTGGGAGGGCTCACGCCAAGGAGTACTTCCCAGAACTTCTGCTGCCAGTGTCCTTGTCCCCACGGTGAGCCACAGTCACCCCCACCTCTGCAGGAGACCCTCCAACACTAGCCGGTATGTCTGGTTCAGTCTCCCCTGGGGTCACTGCTCCTTCCCCTGGGTCCCGATGCACACACTACTTTGTGTGTGCCCTCCAAGAGTGGAGTCTCTGTTTCCCCCAGTCCTGTCAAAGTCCTGCAACCAAATCCCATTAGCCTTCAAAGTCTGATTCTCTAGGATTTCCTCCTCCCATTGCCAGACCCCCAGGTTGGGAAGCCTTACGTGGGGCTCAGAACCTTCACTCCAGTGGATGGACTTTTGTGGTATAAGTGTTCTCCAGTCTGTGAGTCACCTACCCAGCAATTATGGGATTTGATTTTACTGTGATTGCGCCCCTCCTACCGTCTCATTGTGGCTTCTCCTTTGTCTTTGGATGTGGGGTATCTTTTTTGGTGAGTTCCAGTGTCTTCCTGTCGATGATTGTCCAGCAGCTAGTTTTCATTCTGGTGTTCTCTCAAGGGAGAATGAGAGCACGTGCTTCTACTCTGCCATCTTGGTTCCGATTCTCAAGAGTTGATTTCTTAACAATATTGGATCTTCCAAACCAAGAATATGGAATAACTCATCATTTCTTTAGATTTTCTTTAATTTCTCAAAGCCATAGTTTGTTTTTTTCATCATATAGTTTTTATTCACCTTTTGCTAAATGTATGGTTAACATAAGAATTTTGACACTGTCACAAATAGAATGTTTTAAATTTTATTTTCTTATTGCTTGCTGCTAGTATTTGAAAAGAAAATTAACTTTTGTATATTAACCTTGTAATCTGCAAATGTGCTACATGCAATTATTTCTTGTAGCTTTGTTTGTACTCTCCTTAGAATGTGAAATGGTAAGAGTGGTATACTTCTGTTGTCAGTATTTCACCATTAATTATGATATTAGTTGTAGATTTATCATACTTGGCTTTTATCAAATTGAGGAAGTTCCTCTCTATTCTTAGCTTACTGAGACTTTTTTTTTAACATCTTTATTGGAGTATAGTTGCTTTACATTGTTGTGTTAGTTTCTGCTGTATAACAAAGTGAATCAGCTATATGTATACATATATCCCCATATCCCCTCCCTTTTGTGTCTCCCTCCCACCCTCCCTATCCCACCCCTCTAGGTGGTCTCAAAGCACCGAGCTTGTCTCCATGTGCTATGCGGTTGCTTCCCACTAGCTCTCTATTTTACATTTGGTAATGTATATATGTCAACGCCACTCTCTCACTTCGTCCCAGCTTACCCTTCCCCCTCCTCACGTCCTCAAATCCATTCTCTATGTCTGCGTCTTTATTCCTGTCCTGCCCCTAGGTTCTTCAAAAGAAATTAAAGATGATTCAAATAGATGGAGAGATATACCATGTTCTTGGATTGGAAGAATCAACATTGTGAAAATGACTATACTACCCAAAGCAATCTACAGATTTAATGCAATCCCTATCAAACTACCAATGGCATTTTTCACAGAACTCGAACCAAAAAATTTACAGTTGTATGGAAACACAAAAGACCCCGAATAGCCAAAGCAATCGTTAGAAAGAAAAAAGGAGCTGGAGGAATCAGGCTCCCTGATTTTAGACCATACTACAAAGCTACAGTAATCAAGACAGTATGTTACTGGCACAAAAACAGAACTATAGATCAATGAAACAGGATAGAAAGTCCAGAGATAAACCCTTGCACATATGGTCACCTCACCTTATCTTTGATAAAGGAGGCACGAGTATACAATGCAGAAAAGACAGCCTCTTCAATAAGTGGTGCTGGGAAAACTGGACAGCTACATGTAAAAGAGTGAAATTACTGAGAGATTTTAACAGACATTAATGTTGATTTTTTTCAAATTGTTTTCCTGCATCTTTTGAAATGGTTTGTTAAAATAACCTTGCATTACAGAGATAACATTTACTTGGTCATAATGTATTATTCCTTTAACATGTTGTTGGATTCAATTGTCAGTATTTTAAAGTATTTTTGCATCTATATTCATGAGCAATATTAGTTCATAAATTTCTTTTTTTGTCTTTGTGACGTTGGGAGATTATGCTTTTTCTAGCCTCAGAAAGCAAACAGGGAGGGATACCTCTTCCTGGTTGAGTCTGTGTAAGACTGGTCTCTCTTCTTAAGTATTTGATAAAATTCAACAGTGAAACCATCTGGGTCTGAAATTTTCTTTATAGCAAAGTTTTTAATGATGAATTCTGTTTCGTTAGTAGATACAGGGCTATTACAAGTTCTGAATTCACAGAATGTGAGTTCTGCTCAGTTGCATTTCCAAGGAATATGTCCAGTTCAACAGAGTTTTCCAATTAGTTGGTATTAAGTTGGACAAAATATTACCTTTTTTCCTTTGACTATCTATAGGCTCTACAGTGATAACCCCTCTCTCATCCATTCTATTATAATTTGTGGGATTTCTTTTTCTTTTTTCTTTATCAATCTGAGTAGGTGCTTATAAGGGTTTTTTTTTGTTTTGTTTTCATTGGTGCATTTTTTAAAAATCTGCTCAAAGAATCAACGTGTGGTTCTGTAATTTTTCTGTTTGTCTGTATTTGGTATCCTATTTCTGTGGTTTGACTGTAATTTACTTTTCTTTTTTTATATATTTTAAGGTGAAATTTTGGGTGATTGATTTTGAATATTTTAGAAATTTTTTTCTCCTCCATTGTTAGTAAATAAAAGCTATAAGATTTTCTCTAAACCCTACTGTGGCTATATATCACGAATTTCTATATGATTTTTTTCATTATCATCAGGTTTGAATTTTTTCTAATTTTCTTATGTGACCCAACAATTATATATATGAATGATGCTGAATTTCTAAATAATTGGTATTTCCCGTGATATCCCCTTGTTATTGATTTCACTTGCACTTAATGTGGTCTGAAACATGCTCTCTTTATTTCTAAGCCTTTTAAATTTGTTGACTATTCTTTTTAAAGGAAAAATGGGTAGTTTCCCTGTTTCACATACTGTAAATATAAATCTGAATCTTTATTAATGAATTATCACATAAACTTAACCTATATCCTCACTTTCTTAAAGAGATCCTAAATTATGGCAACAGAAGACTAGCAAACTTGAAAATTATGACACATTTAAGCGATTACTACTTAATATGTTAGTACTTTGGTGTAATGGAATTAACACACTGGTAGTGAGCATTAAGTTTTAATATTAATTAACATTAAGTCTGTCCATTACTTCCTTCATAAAATGTTATTTTGATGTAAATGTTCAAATGTTTCTTTACATCTTTAAACAAATAATCCAACCACGTGTCTTTACATTTATATAGCTTAAAAATACTTCCAAAATAAAATGAAAGAAGACAAAAGAGGAGGGAAAAAGATTTGAGGGAAAGATGGATGGGTCACCAAGCCCTATTTAGTCTAATTACTGTATTTTAAGGTAAAATAAATATCATTTTGTGAATCAACAGTTATATTTTTCTAAAGTCATAGAACACACACGCATTTTTATTGCCTAATACTATTCTCCCCATGAATTGTTTCCCTGTAATGCTTTTCTTTGTCACTGAGAAAAGATGGGTCTATTTATATTCCATTTAATTTATTTTTGAAAAGAATACTCTATCACCTTAATTCACAGAAAACAAAATCATACAGGCTTTCACCAGTATTCAAAAAAAACCCAAAACATAAGAAGATAAGAGTACTTTGAACAAACTGAAGACTTACTGAATAAGCCATGAACAGGGAATTTCAGAGGAAAGCATAATGCTCACTCTATCAACAAAAATACATTTTGCCTCTGGCAAAGCTGAGGCCAGACATATCCCATATAAACTTAAGAGTCCTAAATACTGTTTCGAAGAAATTTTTATTAGATTAAATGTCAGTAGAATAAACAAAGAAATTTTCAACTGCTTGTATTTTTTTTTTTTTTTTTTTTTTTTTTT